>NW_009210014.1:42949-64598 GCF_000690835.1 Fulmarus glacialis
ATCATCATTCTCCGGCTGAAGCCAGGGCAGCCTTATATCCCCAACAGGTCAACTCGGTTGTGTCCCTGCTGCAAACGAACTCCTAGAGCTTGGATTCACCCTCACTGCAGCCTTGAAAAATGGGATGAAGATCTTGTATTTAAAAAGCAGCTCTTGATAGCACTTAGTAGTGCTTTGCTCTTTCTCTTAAACAGATACAAGGATGTTCTATGTGAAGCTCCCACTAGTGTCTAGAAACTTGGATGCAGTTATGCTGCAGTGAGCTTTAGTATTAACTGAGCTTAGTAATTGCTGAGGCCCATGTGTGCGCGCGCGCTCTTGTGTTGCAGCAGATGTGAAGATGTCCACCTTAGCCTTAATGAAAAAGGCTTAACTTTAAGATACATTAAGTCAGGAAGAATACAGTGTGCCCAGATATCCTGTTTCAGTCGATGGATGCTAACTTAGGTCGTATGCATAAAAATCCTTGCTGATACCCATATGACTGTATGGATTAAACTGTCAATATGCATAAACTGAAGTTAAGGTTAACAACTTTTTGTGCTTTAAGATACTGTTCTGGTTATGGATATTAAGGAAACTGCTTATTGAATCTTACTTATAGAGCTATATCTTGAAAGTAAGAAAACCAGCATATTTTTCTTGCAGATGTGCTACAGGTACTGAATTCTGACGTGGCAGTAATGCTCACTCTTCTGAAAATCACTACAGTTGTTCTGATGTTTTATTTAAAAGGTGTTGGTTTTTTCATTTTTTTACAGGCAACAATTGGCATTGACTTCTTATCGAAAACCATGTATTTGGAGGATCGAACAGTGAGTAAGATTTTTGTTGCACTTCTCTATGTACAGTAGGAATGAGGATCAGCATCTGTTGTAATTGTGCAGCCCACAGTTCTGAGATCGCTTGGAAGTACAGACTGAGCCTTTATCTACCAGCTGATTCCAGATTGACAAGTGCTGCGGAGACGGCTCCCTTCTCTCTTTGGGGAAATGGGAAATCACCGTTTGGCTCATCTGTGGAGGGCTCATGAGTGCCATTTTACAAGCGGCAGAAGGTGCTCTAGTGTCATCCTCTTTGAAGAAAGGGATGATACGGATAGTTTGAGGGGTGCATAACGGTGGGAATTTGGAGAAGGGGACCATGCTTAACCCCTTCAGTTTTTGAAGTCGCAAGACAGAAAGATAAAATATAATTTGCCAAATGTTGCCAGTTAACGGCTAGCTCGATATTCTTAATATTACTTGTTTAAAAAGAAGGTTGCCTTCAATAGTAATCCACAAATGATACTTGTTTCTTAGCTCGATGCAGTTCTAGTTCCTGAAATGAAATCGCTCCTCTCTGGAAGTAAGCCTGTGGTTTAAAATGAGCTCAGATTCTTAATTAAGAAATTCAGCCATTGAGCCATTTGCAGAAGCAAATTGTGCAGTGCTGCATAAGCTTATGGTGTTGTATAAACCCACAATAAATGTGATTGCATTGAAAGTGCTTGAGTGATGAGATGTTCTTTCCATAGCAAAACTGGCCCTTGCGCATCTTGCCATACATGTTGCTTTTAGTATATCTTGCCTTTTCTTTCAGAACCTTGATGGTAAGAGACATTCAACCTCATCTGTGTGCATACTACTTTGCAGTGTGGCTAAGGCTTAAATACAGAGTAATAACTAGCATTTTTATCCTCCTTGAAAAATAGACATTAGTAGCTTTTCCAGTGCTTTGACAGCAGCTGAAGGCTCTTTAGAAGTATGGTGTGTGGTCTGATTCTTCCACCACTAATCATCCTCCAGGTTACATGTGTGAGTCCTGAGGAAGGATAGCAGCAGAGCATGAAAATCTTGTGTATGCAGAACTGCAGGTGAACATTTGCCTTAGTTTTCTTGTTGGTCCTCTCAGTTTGAAAGCTGAGCAGGTCTATTTCTCCCCTTTTGGAAGGGAAGCGTTTTTTAAAAAGCAAAGACAGCAGAAAGCCAAGATAAGTGCACATATACCAGTTTGGCTACTACTAGCGCTTGGGAGAGATTGCTGTAAAGGAGACAGTATGCTGCTGCTCCCAGTCCCCAGTCATCTCCTGCATGAGTTTATAATTTTTATCTAGCTTTTTTCAAAAAGTAAAATTTATTTACTCTTTTATTTTTAGTGGCAGTTTGGCTTTTTTAATTTTCTCCCACCCACAGATCAGGTTGCAGCTGTGGGATACTGCGGGTCAGGAACGTTTCCGTAGCCTCATTCCCAGTTACATCCGTGACTCTGCTGCTGCTGTAGTAGTTTACGATATCACAAGTAGGTATATTGCACTGGGTTTGACCTTTTTCTTATTTTTCTTGCTTGTTTGACTGATTTTGTTAGGTACGGTTGCAATTATGGGACACAGCAGGTCAAGAACGGTTCAGGAGCTTGATTCCTAGCTACATTCGTGACTCCACTGTTGCAGTTGTTGTTTATGATATCACAAGTGAGTGGGGGGAATTCTGCATTTCTAATACTCTGCCCCTTTCATCCTTTAGCCTAGCTTTGCATGTCCTATCACAGTCATCTGCTTGTTCTTCATTCTGGCATGAAAAAAAAACGTTTTCTTTTATTGTAGTCGAGTTTTAAGCTAGCCACCTGATCGCTGCTGTTGTAATGTATAAACTGTCTTACAAATGACATCATGTTGTAACCCTTTCCTATTGCATTCTCCTGAAGCCTTGAGTCCTGGCTGGTCTTGTTGCACTTTACCCTCTTTCATCTGCTTTTTCATCATAATATCACGTATGACTTTTGGTCTCAAACACCTGAATCATGTTCATAGATATCTGAATTCTTAAATTAGAGACTTTGCACTGATAGCTGTAGCTTGCTTCACTCCATTTGTCCTCCCCCTCAAAAAAAATCTGGGCATGGGCTGGGCGGGAAGTGCATTAACATCACATTTTCATTTGAATCAGTCACTTTCACATTTTGCAATATCTAAAACTTACCACTAAGCCCTTATCCTTTAACAACTGCTCTTTCATTTCTTACTAAGGTATGTACATTTTTGTGAACTAAAATATTAGTGCTTTTTCAACCCTTCTCCTTCTGTCCCTCCCCTCAATCCAGAGCCCCCTAACTTACTAGCTTTCTGTATTTACACAGAACAGAAATTTTGTTCTAGGAGAACTAAACCTTCAGACACTTTCAGTTCTAAACTGGAATTGGCTGAGAGCAATGGCCTAATTCTATACAAATGCAAAAGCGCTTGTCCTTTGATTTATAAATACAGAAGATTACAGCAAAATAAGGGCCTATAAAAGCTTTAATTGTTAAAAATAGCACTTTCATTTGAGCTAAAATTACAGGTTAGCTGTGAACTTCAAAATTTTTTTACTGACCTAGCAAATTCAATATTACCAGGTAGTAAAGAGAAGAATTAAGATACTGGCAAGTGATCAAGTCTTGATTGTCTAGCATACAATATATTACTATGCAGTAGAAGCCATTAAAAAAAATCAATACTTGTCAAGAACTGCTGCAGAACCCCTCCTTTTTTAAGTACGGAAAACTACTTTGGCAACTCTGACGCTTTTTGGGTAGCTAACTGGCAAATGCTGAGCTCCATGGCAGCGTCTATACAACTCATTTTTCCTTATGGGATGCAACTTTTCAAACAACGTACTGTCTCATTGGATCAGGATAGCTTCCTAAAATTCTTATTTTGCAGCTTTTAAGGACGTATATTAAGAAAAAGTGTCTGTGGATAGGTTAAATTTGTATTTCTTGTTCTATGCAAATGATTTGGAAACTATTTTGAACTCACTGTTCAATGATACAGGAGTTGCTAGTATGTTGTATAACCCTGATATTTCCTAGAGAAAATCCTGAACCTAGCAAGTAAAAAGTGATTAAGCTGTACAAAATGCGTAGCTGGTATTAAGTACTTTTAAGAAGCAATTAAACTGTAGGAACCTCTTGCTGTAGGTGTGCAAGTCATGAGCAGTGTAGAATGCAATATCACATCCCCATTCTCTATATAAAATATTTTATGTTGAACTGAAAAAAGGGAACTAGTCTAAAACACAGTGATTAGACGCTGTCAAAACCAAATTATAGATCAACTCACTTCAATCCCTGGCTTTGAATTCACCTGTAATGAAGTACTAGTCCATTTTAATGCCAAAGTTTTCATATACTTCAGTGTGGGAGACTTAGGGTTTCACTTGCTGATTCTTCATCACCCTATTATGCCAATTCCAGAGAATATGAAGCTTTTATTTGAGACTTACAGATGTATTTACCAGTGATCTGGGAAGGATGCCTGCAGTGATAATCCTCTCCACTGTTCTCTGTTAGATGTAAACTCGTTCCAGCAAACAACAAAATGGATTGATGATGTCAGAACGGAAAGGGGCAGCGATGTCATCATTATGCTGGTGGGAAATAAAACAGATCTAGCAGATAAGAGGTATGGAGGAATAAATCATCTTTCAAATGCTTTTCTTAATCTGCTGCTGTTTTCTCCTAGACAGCTATTTTAAAAAGAACACTTGTATTCCCACCCCCCCCTTTTTTCCCCCCCCCCCCCCCAAAAAAAAAAAAATGCTCAAGCTTGTTTTAACTATGCTGGAGATGGCTGCAACTAGAGAAATCTCAATTTTAAAACTTCTTTCATTTGGTTAAGCACAGTTTTCCAGCACGATGCTGTGAATGAGTTGAGAAACTGTCACCAGTTTGTTCAGATGTCAGGAGAGAATGGAGTGTTAACTTCAACCTGCATCAGCTAAAGTCGTTACAAATATTCATGCTTGAAAGATTTGCTCAGATAAAAACAATAGGTGCAAGTAATCCTCCCTTTTAAAACTCTTCAGGGTTTTTCATAAGTTGGCAAACTTAAATATTTTTATTAGAAGTTGTGCATCTTCAGCTTTTGCTGCATTGTGTACTCTGCTTATTCTGGGTTTATGGTATTCTTAACACAAACGAGTAAAAAGTCACAGAGGTAAAACAAAAGCGTGAGAGGGAAGTATTCTGGATTTGTTTGAAATCCCTGTTTCCTCAGAATAGCTTCTCTTGTGACCCTTACTTCAGATTTATAACATCCTATTAAGACCTGTTTATGCACACATACGCCCCTCATATACCTCATGATTTTTGTTTGGCAGTTTCCCCCAGTTTTTGCAGTAGCAGACCACATAATGAGTGGGACACCTTGCCAGGGGAAAACAGGACAAAATTAATTGGATAGGAAGTGGTTACGCTTGGTCCTTTGTTAAAATAGTTTGGTAGACTGCAAGTTGACAAGTGTTATTGGATATTGAAATCTATTGATTGCTGATTGTTCAGACATAAAAGCATAGCTTCCTCGACAGGGATTTGGGCGAGTCTAGTTGGCCCACTTAGCTGTTCCCCTGGAAAGCTGAGTTCTACTTTAGGAGCCAGGTGTGCCATAAAGTCCATCTGATAGGATGAAATGGTGATACTTGTCCACAACTGTGCTCAGTATGTGGCGTCTGTATGCAGGGAAGAAAACATTAAATGCTTTCAGAACTGTAATGAAGCAGTCACCTTCTTGGGTTGAAGATTAAAATCTTAATTTTCAAGGTGTTTGTCTTGGTTGTCTGTTTTTTTCCTAATTCTGTGTTATCTTCCACAGACAAGTGTCCATTGAGGAAGGAGAAAGAAAAGCCAAAGAGCTGAATGTAATGTTCATTGAAACTAGTGCAAAAGCAGGATACAATGTAAAACAGGTGAGTAATGTGTTGGCTGCAACCAGCCCTGAGACTACTTCTGTTAGCGCACCGTTGTGGAAATAGGACTTCCCTAGATGTTGGGAAGCCTTTGCAGAGGGTGTCACAGGGACATTTGTAGTCCATACGCAGCAAGCAACATCTCAGAGGTGAATTGTTGGCTGAGGTTCAGAAGGATCCCTGACCTTGCAGCAAATGACTTGGAACTTCTTTCCCCTTAGAAAAGAGGAATTACTGCAGAAGCTTTGTGGATACGGAATCCTACCTTCCTGGATTCTTGATAATCCAGATTTGGTGTTTAAATTGAAGGGATTAAGGCATGAGCCAAAAAGTTGGGGAAACACAGGTCTGAGGACTGGTTCTGTTATCGATTCAGTGAAAGCATGTGGGGCAAACCAGTTAAGGAGGAATGTGATAGCTTAAAATGCTTCCACTGTACAGTGAGACAATGTAAACTGGTGTTCCCACTCTGTTGGAAGGCACTGAAAGTGTGAGCAAATGTTTTTGGACAGCTGAAGCTATTTATTTCTGGTAGATGATGAGCTGCTTTTGAATCAGGGAAAGCAGTGAAATGTCTTTTGAGCTGATGCAACTGCAGTGAAGTTAGAGTTTATGTTGTGAGATGAGCTGCGGCTCTTTAAATTCTGACCTGCTCGTTGAAGTTTTAGCACTTGTGTTAATGAAGATAAATCACTTGGCAAACGGTGAACTGGTAAAAGTAGTAAACACTGTGGAACTGATCTGGTGTTTACATGAAAGAAATTTTGTTTGAGCTTATTAGTTATGCATCCAAATATACTTACTAGCAGATCATCAATAGAGAGCTAGAGCTGTAAATCCCTACTGACTCAGTGCATAATGGGATACTGCTTTTTCATTGATCTAGCAATTTCTTATATGGAGTCGTGACTGCTAAAGCATTTGGCAGCTGGTCTTATGGTAGGAGGAAAAGCAGTAGATGCAAGATGTAGAAGACATTCATTCTTGGGTGTCTCCACAGAGCAAATGCGTGCACACACACGTGTATGTATTTAATCACAAGTATATTTTATATATGTAGTTACACAAATAGTTTGTATGCAGAATTGTATCAGGAGTTGCTAAAACAGAGTTATGAATTACTTTGTACATTATAGACAGGACTAAAGGGTCTGTTATACAAAGTCAAGGGAGATTTTAATATTAGTAGCAAAATTGTTCCCTATATAATGGAATAATTAGACATGTTAACTTAGCTCTGCATTTCAGTGCATTAGCAAGCATAAAAGTGTTCGGTTCCAGGGTCCACCAATTATCCTGCCACAACACAGAGGCTGGCTTGTAATTAAGGCTTGGATTTTGTGCTGGAATCCTTAATATTTACTTAGACTAGGGGGTGTGCACTTGAGAGCAGTTGTCTCGCTGAGAGGAATGACGATGATGATGAAGCTCTATACTCCCTCTTTCCTTGAGGGAGTTGCTGTGCAGCTGACACGTTTCCAGAAGTCCATGTCCAAGCCTGTAAGGTAGCTTGTAGCTTTTGGGGCCAATTGGAGCCCTGATGATTTGAGAGGTAAGTAGGAGAATCTTGTATGGTATGCCTGTAGTCCATTTTGGCATAAGATACTGTCATTTAATAAAACATGTGCTTTGTAAAGCTACCACAGCCTTCATCATGAAGGGTGGTACCTCCATTTAATACATTATGAAGGAACAAATTTTGCCTTTTTGTGTTTTATGCTGAAGCCGTTAAGGGATTGTACTAATGAGATTGTCAGAGCATAAAGCCATTTCTGTAGCTGTAGCCACTTGCACACACTGTAGAGAAAATTCTTGTATAACGGAGGTCTAGACAAATTATGCCTCTGAATTCAATTGCCAGGTTACATGCTGCAAGACTACTTCTGTGAGAAAATAGGTTTGGTAATTCAGCTCCAGAAAAAAAAAGTGGTAGTGGGAACATAGGGGCTAGTTCCCTCTGTATTAAATGGAAGATTTGGTGTTCTGAGACATAATTCTTGTTCTTCACTAACGTCAATAAACAGTAGTATCTAAAAAACTTGGGGCTGTTACGTATCACTGCATCATGATCCGAGTGGGTGCTTCATGTAGTGTGAAGTCTTCTCAGAACTGGACAAGAAGACAGATTTTAAGTGACTTCATTCTCTGTGTAAAATATCAAAACAAAAGATACGAGTGGTTATTCAAAAAGAACTAAAAATGGATTTTTCTTCTAAGTTTTGATCCTTGTGTTGCAGGCATGGTCTGGGATTTTCAGGAACTTCAAAGCTATTCTATACTGCAGAATATTTGAAACTCTCATTTTTTTATTAGTTTAATAAGTAGTTGTTGAAACAATTCTCCAAGGATAAGACTTTGATACCAGTAGTTACCTAGTTGTCTATTTTCTTTCCAGCTTCTCTATTGAATGGTGTGAATTTATTTTACTAACTTGTCAATAAATTCTTCCCCAATGAAATGGGAAAGCGTATGGGTACAACTGCAGAATGGATACGCTTCCCGTAACCTGTATAAAATCTTTCTTTAATAAGCTGAATGCAAATTTGGCCTTCCCCTAACTGATAACTTCTATCTGTAATACATTCTGATTCTGCAGAACAATTACTGTCCAAGTTAATTTTCATACAGGATTTTTAATTCAAGTGTCAAATTATTTTAGATACAAAGTCTACATATAATGAAACACATTTATGTAAAAATTAAGGTCACCTAGTGCCGGATATTAAATATTAATGTAAAGGTGAATCTTAGACTAGTGATGAGTCATTGGTTTGTCCAGTAGGGTGTAAGTTCAGATTTAGCAATTACCATGCAGCTTTGATACTGCGTACGACTGAAATTTGTAGATTAGAGAATATGAACTGGTTTGTTTTGTTTAGTTTTTTCTTCCACACAAAACTGTCGCCTCCCAGTATTAAAACTTCTCAGGTTGTCAGTTCTTCACTTGGCAGCCTTGAGCAGTTCAGAAAAGCTGACGAAACGCTGCTGTTTCCCCTGTCCTCTTTTCCCAGCACAAAATCTGTCTCCTGGATCTAAATCCTGTGCCCTGGGTTAGAGGTAGGAATAGCACAAGTTAATACAGAAGGAGACTTGGGATGAAGTTGAACCCTCAGTCCTCCATTGTTGGCTTCTTTGCATTTCCATCCCTTTCACATTAAGGTTTTGGTTTCTGTGGGGTGTCGGATGTAGACATCTTGGTGCTACCAATTCCAGAGTGAGCTCTTGTTTTCACTGATGCCTCCTGTATGGCCCACCATAGCTTCCTCGCTTTCTTTCCATCCTGTCTTTCAGGTCAGAGATGTGAATTCCAGTGTCACTTGTGTGCAGGCAAGTCCTGGAGACATGACTTGCAACCCATCTGCCTTCACTGCTCTAGGTCTGACTGCCAGGCAGAGTTAGCTGGAGCAGAGGCAGCAGAGATGCCGTGGGGCACTAGCCAGTACGTGGGAACCTTATTCCGGTCTTGGTCAGACGTTGAAGAATAATGTCATCTCACAGGTGGTGAATCTTAGTGCTAGTGCTACTTGTATTTGCCCAAGCACTAGGGTTCTTCAAGGGATGCTGTCCACAAGGTTTCAGAATCAGTATTTGCCCCATTAAGGATATGGAAGAAGCTTAATTTCTTGTCCTGCTCGGGGAGAGTAATGGCTAAGACTTTTTCACCTCCTCGGCTGTGTCACTTGTTTGCTAGCCGTCAGTGGGAAGCCACGGTACTTTTGACCTTGTGTGCTACTTTTAGCTTCTTGTTCATCCTTTTCTGCTGGAAGGCAGCACTGATAACACGAAAAGGGCGCTGTCTTCAGCTCTGTGCTCGCTGTAGCTATCCTACAAATCCAGAGTGCCTGGCTTTATAGTGTGACTCCAGAAGGTGAGTTGCACCATACTTCAAACAGCATGTATTTCAATGCCAGGATCTTCTACCAACAAAGAAATAGAGGGGAACATAGTGCTGACAGGCTTTTTTTGCCATTCCCCTGTGGCATGAAAGGGGACAGCTCAGAAGACTGCACCTCAGGTAGCACAGTACTTGCGGACTGAGGTGGAAGTGAGTAACCTGTGGCTTGGTTTAGAGGCTCAGACATGGATCTCCATGTAGTCTCTGCAGAGAATTAAGAGGATTTGCAGTCTATGTACGTGCTGGCTGAAGCCTGGACATGGCAGGCTTTCATTTTATGACTTCTCTGGCATTTCTTTTCCCCGAGGACTGATCTGATGAGCTTCTGGGGCAAGCGTCATCTTTTCTAGTTGCACACTGTCAAACTAGATTGTAACGTAGAGCTGCTGTGTGCTGTTGGATCTGTTAAGGTAGAGCTGTCTCCAGTCACCAGGGTCCTATACACTTACTGTTCCTTCTGGCTTTGGGGAGGGGGTGTTGAAGGAAAAATGAGTGGATGATTATTACGGAGTAAAAATGGTGATAGTATTGTTCTGGGGTTAAATTGAGGGAAAAAATTGGCTTTTGGATCCTGCAAGTTTCAGCAAAGGCTGATTGCCAGGGGAGCCTTAGGACTGAGGAGAGAAGTAGATAACTTGCTTGAGTTAATGCAGAGAATCGTAGTCTCTGATTCATTTTATTTGTCAGCCCTGAATAAGCTTTAGAAGACTTAGAGATTCATGCTCTATCTCGGCAGTCTGTATTTCAGGGAATCTTATTGTTAGTCTGTGGATTTCATGCCCAGAATATGTCAGGGTTCATTTTGCTGTCTTGTAGAAAGAGAGGGGAGGGAGAGCCCTGAAGACCTCCTTACAGCGGTACCTGGCACACTTCACGTTTGCTCTCAAAGAGCCACAGGCTGAATATGGTATTTGGCAGAAAAACTTTCTCACGGCACTAGCTAAAGGACCATGGCCCCTTGAGTAACCCTGTTTTCACGGAGCTGGCTGCATCTAGCAGCTTGGCTCTTTCTCCTGTCTTTTGATTTTTGTCTATCTGATGGGCAAGAATTATTCTTTGAGTTGCACTGCTCTCCTCAGAGAATGAGAATTAGGGAAACATTTTTGTTTGCTTTGCGTTGGGGAACAGGTTTCTTGCCTGGCTTTTCCATCTGGACAGTGATCCTCCTGTCCTTTCCATATTGCTGCAGGAGTGTTACAGTGAAAACTGTTTTATGCCTACAGTCGTTTGTGACACTGATCTGTTGGGGATTTGTTGGCTGGAGTAGTAGGAGAGGCACAGTTTGGCAAATGAGTTGAAACTAATGGCGAGAGATGAGGGGTTTTTTTGGAGTTTAATCAGGAAGGAGATTGCAGGGTTGAATGCTGAAAGAGACTTTGTGTGACTCAGTCTTTCAGATGGCTGCATTTAACTCCTGCCTTGGGAAAAAAGTCCTGAATGCTCACCAATGCATGTGTTTTTATACGCATACACATATGCACAAATATATATACATATATGTGTGTATATATATACTATATTATATATGCATATATGTGCGCAACTGCCTGCGACCTTTTTCAGTGAGATAAGACTGCTGGCTTGGGTCCTGAAGGCACTGCAAAGCAGTAATGTGCCCGCATAGAAGGCTGCTTTCTAACCATCGTGAAGTTTCCCTAATTGGATTTGTTCACATATGCTGTGGCTGATAAGCAGAAGGTTAATAAGAAAGTAAGTTGATTTTCTTAGTTGCCAAATTCCTTATTTTAGTCAAATAATTTAGGGGAGGAATACTGCTAAAGGCATGATTTTATTCCTGGTCTTAATGTAAAGAAAGGATTACTATCTTTTAAACACTGTCAGCAGCTTGGTTTAAATGCAGTAATTCCAGTTGGTTCCCATCAGCTGAGTTTTTTTAAGACTCCCCACCCCCTCCCCTCTGCATCGCTCACTTTCTACATATTGTATAAGGGGGAAATAAATAGCAATGCCGCAGTTTAAAACTTTTTTTTTTTAATGCTGTTTTCACCTAGGGTCTCAAAGCCTGTGAAATCAGCAAAGACCTGTATGAAATGATGCATTTCCCTCTTCCTATCAGAGCAAAGATAGCAAGCGAGCATCTTAATTTAGGCACATTCTGGTAGGATTGTGCCAACCTCTGTTGCATATCTGTCCTTAAAACTGATGGGAGGGATCTTTTTTCCCCTCAAACCTTCTGCATCAAGAACTGGGTCAAAATTACTAATCTTCTGCAGAATATGAGCAAAAAAAGCAGTGTAGTGGAAGGGTAGGTAAGCTCATTTGCTCCATTCTTTACCTCTAATGTATCACTTGCGTATCAGCCGGAACATGTGTGTTAGAGGGGCAAGAGGTTTAACAGATCTTCCCCTGCAGAGCTAATAGGGATAGATGTAGCTATGAAGTGATGTGCCAGAGCGGAGCAGAGTTTACCATATCATCTATTTATGCACTGGCATACCAGTACACTTCTGAAAGCATAACTGTAGATGATATTTGAATATTTTGCAGTGCAGTCTGGTGGCTGTCCAGTAAGCCTTTTTTCTTTTTTGCCCAGAAGTCATAAAGCTGTTTTCCTTCGTAAAATTGAAGTTGAGATCCGTTAATCAACCTGTGAAAGCTCATTGAATATTGGACATTTTGAGAGTAGAAGTAATTTTAGGGACAAAGCCCAGTAAAGAAGGAGAGTCAGAACCTTTTGTACCCAAATGTGATCAAGTCGGGAAGTATATTGAAGACTGTTACAGGCAAAGAAAGCATCGAGACTGCAAAGTGCTTGTGGATTCAAATATAGTACTAAAACTTTTAAGGCTTCCAGAGGAAGATGAGATTGAGTATCAATTACTTCCCTGATCATCTCCAAGATGCAAAAAACCTTACAATGAATAGTCTAGTTCTATACTGAGTGAATGAAAAGCCTTTTGAAAAGTAATGAAGCTAAGAAGGTTGGCAGTGCTGTCCTCTTACCTGATTGGAATGGCAAGGAAAAATAATGCTGATCGTGAGGATGTGATGAGAGATAGCTCTGAAAGTCTGCAGCTTCTTTCTTCTCCACCATTTCATTCTTATAAGCCAAAGTGCTCATGTCTGACTAGTTTTAAAATGCTTGGAAAATGATAGTCACATTGCTTTTTCAAGCAGAATTAAGAGTGAAGAGTGGTGATGAGATGAGCAAGCAGATACAGTAACAAGAAGTGGTGAGCTCAATTGATGGGACACTTTTTTGTACAAGGATTACAATTAGATCAATGTCTAGCTTCTCCCTGTGTCAAAATTATCTTGATTCTGACCAGGAAGTCTCTCTTGCTTTTATACTTTTGGGTGGTCGTGCGTTCCTGCTGTCTGTTCAGCATTGGTGGCTAGTACAGTTCAGCATCTGGAATTTTGACATGGTCTTTGTTTCTTCGTTGTTGGTATATGAAAATTTGCCTGAACTTTTCAGTGAGGCTGGGAGGCTCAGGATAATGGCAGAGGTTAATAGAAACTTAGATGGGGATACTAAGCTTTTCTGCTTTGAAATTTTTGGCTAGAATTAGTGAGATACATCAAGAACTGACTTTCCAGACCCATATCCTTGTTTCAGTCCAGATTTCAGTGTATGCCCACAAAATGGTATTGCTGTTGGTGAAAAAGGGTTGAGGATGCTGGAGATGGTCTCTAGAGTGGTTGTGAGGGAATTGCAATGAAAAGCAGCTTTGCTGCCTTCCATCTGTCAGTTTTGTCTTCTCCTCATGTAGTAGTCTCTTCAGTCAGTAACAGATAGTGGTGACAGCAAAGGTCAGACACCAACAAGCATAGTGTGTTTGTACTATTGCCCTGCAAGGGTCACAGCCCCACCTGACAAACCTGGGGGCTTGTTCGTGATTAGCTTGGGCAGTACTTGTCAAGCTGATAAAGTTGTCTTAATGTCTTCCCAGCGTCATTTGGATGCTTGGGGCCAAATTTGCAAAAGCACTTGGGCACTGGTCTGCAAAGCTGTTCAGGTACCTACATTCATAATATAAACAGACAGACAGTGGCTTGGCTCAGTTTTCTGTGGAAAGTGGGTCACTGGGAATAAATGGTTTAGCTTTGTGTCATTTGAGGAGAGGACTGAGATAATGTGCAATAATGTCAATTTAACACATTAAGGCTGATGTCAGACTTGCACCAGGAGTTTTGGGACTCCCGAGCTGCTGTTGGGCATGCAGTGGGGTGATTTTAACACACTGATGGACAGAGGTGTTGGGTGCTTGGAAACATCTAGTGTCCTGGATGCTTGATGATGTGCAGGCAAGAAATATATAGTAGTAAGAATGTCTGTAATGGTGTAAAAACATTAATGCAATGTATGTCAGATGCTTTTGTACCTGGGTGTGTGCTAAGCACATCAGCATGGGACCAAAACTCTACTAGGGCTGTTCTCCAAAGGTAAGAAACAATTAGGTAATCATTTGATAACCCTGATGAAGAGCAAAGGCTATTCATCTGTCCATCAGATTTGTCCTGTCCTCCCCTCCTTCTGTGCACACACTCACCGAGGCACACAAAGAAGAGAATGCTACTGTTGAAACTTGTGTGGTTCCTACCAATTGAACATGGCAGCTTCTCAGAGAAATCACACTCAGCTGAAGGACAGTCCTTAACTGTGCTGTTCCTGTGCAGGAGAAGACTATTACGGGCTCAGGAAATTCAAGTGAATTCTCATTCATTAGTAGTGGGCAAATCTTAGGCTCCTCACCCAGAGGGTTAGGGAAATGCCATGTGGTGGGAACCGCAAGTCTGAGCCTTGGGGGCAAAGGTAGGAAATGTGGGAGAGGGAACTGGTCCCATTCAGTCTTACCTCTCAGCCTCCTTCAAGTTGAATAAAACTATGAAGAGAATTTGGAGCTAAGAAACTGCAAGAGCGTCCAAGTGAGAGGTAGGACAACTGCTTTGGGATTGCAAGTGCACTTGACACATGTTCCTGTTCTGTGTTTTATACCGTGTGTGTGGGCTGGACGTACAATAACGATGGAGTGGACACCAAAAGTTGAGGGTGCTCAGAAAAGGATTGGGCAAATGCCTGAAAGAAAGATCCTTTGTCTGGGTTCATAGGGAGCCTGAGCCACAGATACGTGGAGCCTGGAAGAAGATGCTTAAGGGATGTCATTACGTGCATGCCCTATTCTGAAGCTCTTCTGTACATGCCAGCTTGGCCAATATTGGTGACAGACTTACTGTGTTTGACTTTATCAGTGTGTCCATGCTCCTGTGTAACTAATAGTCCGTGGAGGTGTGAAGGTCGAGTTCCCACCTGACATGGGGAAGTTGTTGAGGTCTATGGACTGTGCCAGATGTGAGGTGGAAATGCTGGATTCCAAACAGAGCATATTTGCGGAGAAGGTGGTAGAAGGTTTGCTGCTTGTAGCCAGTAACATTTATCTTCAATAACAACAAAAATGTGGTTTGCCATTTCCTAAGAATAAAGGTTATATTTGGTGTCAGGCTTTTTGGTGTAAGCAGTGTAAATAGTACCGAAGGATGTATTGAATCATTGTTTGAACTGTATCAGCTGGGGTGTGCACTCTTTAAAGTATGATTGTTTTGATCTGTTCCCTGTGTGTTTTTTGCAGCTTTTCCGACGCGTGGCAGCTGCCTTGCCTGGAATGGAAAGCACACAAGACAAAAGTAGAGAAGACAGTATCCTTTATGCGTCTGTGCTGCAATTCAGTGGTGGCAAAGCGCTGCCAGGCATTACCGTGGATGAGGAAAATGCAGGCCCTGAATAACAAGGATGAAGAAGGAGGGAGCAATCTCTCTCCTGCATCCCTCAGTCAGCTTATGGACATCCCAAAAAGAGACCTGAGAGGGGGAATAGGGGCAAGTAACCTTCGAGCTTGAAGTACTGAGGAAGAAGGCTTGGTGGAGTAGAAGGCTGGGACTAGGAGTGTTAAGGGTGGAGGCCTCTACTGTAAAGCAGGGGAAGTAGGGATGCTTAGGGCTATGAGGTAGTATAAAAGTGAGAACAGCTGAATGAAAGCTGAGGGGAGGACAACGGGAAGGTGCAGAAGGGTGCAAACAGATCCAGAAAGATTCTTTGCTTGGCGTTTGAGCAGGTTGGATGTGGGGAGGGAGGGGGAGACTATGAAGTGGGAGAAAACAGCTGCAGAGGCCTGAAAAAAAAGTCTGCGGCTCTTGTAGATCTGAATTGCAGAATCCTAGAATAAGCTAGGTTGGAGGGGACCTCTGTAGGTCCCTTCTCCAACTCTCCTGCTCAAATCAGGGCTAACTCCAAAATCAGGCCAGTTTCTCAGGATCATGTTCAGGGAAACTTCAGAAATCTCCAAGGATGGAGATCCCATAACCTCCCAGGGCAGCCTGGTGCAGTGCTTGACCCCAGACAGCTCTGGGCAGGCATCTCTATGGTCTGAGGGAGGAAAAGACTCAACTGAAGGGATCAGCCTTGGGAAAGGGAAAGGTGGTGGAATGAGGGATGAAAAAGGGATAAAGCTTTCTGCGTAACAAGCAGTATGGCTAAATCTGAATTTCTTACCTGGCCAGCTGGGTGTGTTTGGGGAGGGCAGTTAAGCCCATGTAGGTGCTTTTGTTGGGTGGCTGGTGACAAAACCGTAGGAGCAGTTGTGGTTGTTCAGCATAGCTCTGAAGGTGAAAGAAATTCTGTGGTAACTGAGCCACTTCCTACAATCTCTGCTCCACCTGAATACCTGTTTCTGCTCACTTGGGTTAGAGAGGAAAGGTAATGCAGAAGGTGGAGAGGGCTGCCTGCCTTTGCACGCAGCTCCTCCTGCAGCAAGAGTGCTGGATGGGAGGTGAATGGGCAAAGAGTGGGGGAAATCACGGTGGGTACTTCCAGGTGGGAGCAAAGAGGGGTTGCATTGCATCTTGATTGAAAAAGTTGACGAGATGCTAGAAGTGGGTGAGCTTTTTTGAGAAGAGGAACTTTTTCAGGGTTGTCAGTTTTATTTGCAGCAGGGATCATGTAGCTGGCAGCTGGTAAATGGAGGAGAAATGGTGCTTTGGAAGAAGGATGCGGCAGGAACTGTGGGAGGGGGCAAGTCTGGTGCTGAAACTACATCTCCTGGAGAGCGTCTTACTGCATCTTACTGCAGGGGAAAGGAGAATTTAGGAAGCTGTGGATTTCAACTGCTAAGGCACAAGCTTTGTGCGATACGGACTTGATTGATCAAAAATATTTCGTTGTACAGATCACCAAAAGGTTAATGAGCAACAATATTCATGAGGATGGTGGTAGAATGCACAGGCACTGGCTGATGGGCCTGCAGTTTCCCTATCAGGGAGTTTGATCACCAGTCTCTAAATGGGGGTGTAATAGGGGCACTTTGAATTTGACTCCCTGCAGACTGCAGATAGCAGAAATGGAATATAATTGTTTCCCAGGCAGCTGTGCTAGGATTAATGGGCGAATTCTCCATAGACTTTTTTGCAGAACATTGAGGGTTCAAGGATCTTGAACTGCTGGTGCTCGGTGATGAAGCTGGCAAGGCTCATTTCGAGCATCTGTGACTCTTAAATGTGTATCGAGGTTTAGATGAGCGAAACAAATGGACCAAATATTTGAGATGAATTATTGGTCTTGTTTCCCTTTTTAAGTTGATTTTCTCCCAACCTTTATAAAAAGCAACTTCAACTCCCTAAAGAAATAAATTGGAAGTACCAGCTGTGTGACCTATTTGTCTGTGTTAACTGATAAGAGAAACGCTTGAGACTTGTGCTGAACTGTTGTGAGTCGGATTTGGGGATTAGTGTTCAAAGCTCCTCCTGTGAAAGGCTACGTAAGCATTGTAATTGAAGGGCATCAGTTGGGAATTCGAGTGCCACAAAGGGAGGAGTTTATCACAAGCTGGTTCAGACCAGCAAGGTCTCCAGCGACCTTATGTTCTTGTTGGATATTAGCTGTCCTTGTGAGGGGCGAGTTCAGGGAGACGGCAGGGGTTTCACGGGCTGGCGGTGGGGTGAGCAGAGCAGTTTAACTGGAGGAAAGATTGATGGGAAAGTTCAGGATGGCATGTACAGAGCATCGCATCTGCGAGCTGCGGGTGGTGTGAGTACTCGGGGGTTAGCGATGCGCACAGTGTGAGAAGGAATGGCCTCGCTAGAATATGTTGCTGGGGGATTCTCTTAGCAGAGCACACACTGCCAACTGTATTCACACCCCTTATTCAAACCCAGACCGGCTCTTCTGCCTGCCCCAAAGCTGAGTGCAGACAGGGGAGTGAGAGGGAAGTACTTGCCAGTTGCTTGTGAAGCGTAGGGGAGGAGGAGTCTGAGAAGGAAGCGAGCTGTCCTTCCATGGGTTCCTCCAGGCTCCTGCTATCTCCAGGGCTTAGTTGTTCCTTGAGCCAGCAGGTTGACCCCCCTCCTGGATGCCCATCAGCTGGAGGTGCTGCTCTCAGTGCTGGAAGACTGAGTCTAGCATTTATTTGAAACTGGGGATTTTGGAGCCATTACTGGTTCCCTCTGAAAACAGTGATTAGACGCTTCAGTGTATAGATCTTTAATTACTCTAGCAATCGCTTTGGAACAAGAAGAGATCACTAGGGAAAAGCAGGCTTTGGTTAGAGACAGGCATTTGGGGTCTGACGTTGTTTCTGCTACGTACTTAAGAACATGCCAGGGCAAGAGGGGCTTCTGAGAAGCCTGTATCTCGGCTTTGGTTTGAAGCTGGTCTTTTCAAGAGCTTTTGAAAATACTTTTAAAGTATTTTGGTGGGAAATACTGAACTGAAAATGCCAGTCGAAGTCCTGCCCTACCTGT
This sequence comes from Fulmarus glacialis, assembly GCF_000690835.1. Lineage (NCBI taxonomy): Eukaryota > Metazoa > Chordata > Aves > Procellariiformes > Procellariidae > Fulmarus > Fulmarus glacialis. The sequence continues at coordinate 61,304 of NW_009210014.1, forward strand.
GCTTGGTAGGGAGACCGAATTGGATATCTGTTTGCCTTAACTTACTTCTTCCAGTGATTGACATAAAACTGGAAAAGCCTCAAGAGCAGCCTGTCAGTGAAGGAGGCTGTTCCTGCTAATACCATGTGGCTTCTACCTTTCTCCAGAACATCACTGCTTTCCCTCCCTTTACTCTTCATTGACTGCAGTGTGAATATTGGCTTGAACCTTCCCCTTTCAGTAATAACGTATTGCAGTTCATCATCGCTGGCTGTCTCGTGGAGATGATCTATTAGCTTCACAAGCACACACACACACACACAAAGAAAATGTCAGTGTCTTCATTATTTATAAGAAAAAAAAAGCCAAAATATTCCAGCATATTCTAGTTATAACTTTAAAAAAAAATAGGTACAATTTCTTAATATTTGTTCCTTTTTTAATATGTTATGATATTGCACTTTGAAATGATGGAAACTGAGTAAGTTTTGAATTGGACTTAGACGAGATGTATGTGCAGAAGAATGCTTGCAAATCTTACCCATTTGATATCTCTAACGAACTGGAAAAGACTAGACAGCAGTCAGAAATGCAAGCGGAGGTGGCGTATGCCGAGGGTTAAATGCTTATCCTTACAATAATAAAAAAAATTAAACCCAAGCTCTTAATCTTTTGAGCAGAGATAGTCTGACTGGTTTTCAAACCCCCAAATGTTTTTGGAAACCAACCTTAGCGGGGGTTTTGACACCATGAAAGGCTACTGGATTTTTTAGTTCTTGCAGAGGCAACGTGAACACATTTCCAAGAAAGCATACTGAGAAGTGTCTTTCTGAATGGGATGAATGGCTTCTGGAGGGTTTGGGGGGGAAGGAAAGGGTGGATGTGCATTAGCAAAACACTTGCAGGAAACAGGGAAATATGTTTCGAGTGCGAGATGAGTTTTAAGAGCATTTTTTTTCCTTTTATGTAGAACACCAATGAAGTAAATTATTACTGCCCGAGAGATGGGAACGTAACGTTTCGGCTGTTTGGAGGAGAAAGCGTTTTGCTTCTTTTTTTTTTTTTTTTGGGGGAAATTTTAAGTGAATTCAGGACTGGCACTAAAACCTGCCGAAGCGGATTGAAACCTTTTAAATTTGGCAGAAAGAGGAAAGATCAGCTGCATTACCCAGTGGAGATGCTGTGTTCACAGGCCAGTTCACGGCTGGGAGAGAGGGGGTGGCGGAAAGGGGGAATTGCACCCGCTTTTCCATAGCGTGATTGTAGGTCGACTGGGGAAGGGGTGTTTCCTTTGATCAATCAGAAATCTAGTAGAGAGATCTTAGATGGAAAGGAAGGGCGTTTAATAGGATGGAAACCAACTTATGATTATGCAGATTTATGCCTTTATTTTTTAGCATTTTATGTTCAGTCTTCCAAGTTGGTTTAGTTTGGTTCACTAGAGCTGTATAGTTTGGTTAAATAACTAGTAATTTAGTTTTCTATTTAACTAGGCTTACAATTAACCATTTTTCTTTGATATTTATTTCTTTGCTTAATTTTTTACTATTTTGAGTAATTATTTTTTGTTTTGTTTTGCTGAGGAATCCGTTTAGAGCTTTGCTGATGTTGCGAGATGTAGCTACCCGAGAAACACGGAATCGAACACACTAGAAGTGCACCCTTTTAATCTTTACTAGTCATTGTGAAGTTGCTGTGTAAGTTAATAAACACAATTGTAAATACATTGTTTGCTGGGCGAATATGGCTGAGTTACAGTGCAGGAAGGAATTCTTGAGTCTGTGTTGCGATTGCTACTTAAATGAACAATTGCAAGCAAATATTCAGGCTCCTCCTTTGTTGTCTTCTGCCCCTCTACCATCTAAAATAACCACCTGGGGAAGAGAAAGGGAATCGTCCTCACCACCACTTTCACCAGGAAACGGGCATAAAAGATTTGGAATTCTTCATTCCTGAAATGAATGCTAGACTCGTGCCCTGCCCTGGGTTTATAGCAACTCTGCACAACAATAACTTAAAGGCAGAATGAGATGTAAAGTGCTTTTATAATGCAATATTAAAGGCGAGTTTTTTTGACGTGGCATGTCTTGAAATAAACATCAATGATATGTGACAAAGGATCATTCTTTATTTAAAAGAAACTCTTGGGGGGAAGGAAACCTGGCTACTTTTCCTGTATTGTACTGTTCTTAACTGTGCAAAAATGGTTCATCTTGCTGCTTTTTCGTTTTGGTTTGGTTTTTTTTTTTCCTCCGGTGGTTCTTCATGCAAGTTACGTTGGTCATTATTTGGCTGTTTTCCACAAGCACATACTTTTTTGCTTCTGATATAACCAAATACCTACATTTCCCGTAGTTACAAGCTTTAAGCACTGGATTTGCAAGGAGCTGGCTTATCATGTATGGGTTACGGTGGACGAGCAGCTCAGCTGCTTTTAATGGAAGCCGCTTGTGGAGAGCGGCTGCATGTCTGGGAGCAGGTTTGTTCAATGGGCCCGTTATAACTTGCTCTAGAAAAAGGTCTGGAAAGGAGCGTGTCCACGAGCTCTGTGTTCAACACAGCCCAGTGGTTGCAGGAACAAGGACAAGTCGCCAGTTGTTTGGCACGTACCCCAGGAGGGCCCTGAGGTCTGCTCAGGACAGCCAGGTATGTTTAACCTGTGTCCTTGCTGATAGTCAGTGCTTAATGTGACTACAGGACTCAATCCTGTCCTAATCTCAGTTTTCCAGAGAAAAGACACTTCCAAAGTAAGCACAGGAGCAACACAATCTTAATTTTTTTTTTTTGCATCATAATTCCTCACGCCATCTGTCTAGCAGGTTTTAGGTTTTAATTTTATTTTGCTCCATCGACATGGCCAGTAGAACCATGGGAACAGACTTTTTTAATGATGATTTTGTAAACAGTGAAGGTTTCTGCTCTGTTTCTTTTCTCCCCACTCTGGCTTGATTGTTGTACAGTACATTACGCAGCTATTCCATTACTCATTTTTTGTCTTGATACAAGTAGTTGAAGAAATTGTATAAGGGGAAAAAGGTTCCTTTTCTTCATGTTGGAATGTCACTGGTACCTCAGCTCTGTTTGATAATATGAAACAACAACAAGAAAAAAAATCCTTAGCGCTTGAACTAAATAAATACCTGTCTCATTGGAAAGCTCTGGGTCTCTTCTCTAAGTATGTCCATCAGAACGCAGATTCCTGGGGGTGCAGGGTGTCAGGCTGCTGCTTCTTGCTCATGCTTTTTCGGTTTGAAGTGCTGCAGGAGGCTTTTTTAAGGGCAAGAGTAAGTTGTTTGGGTTTTTTTTTTGGGGGGGG
>NW_009210014.1:64615-68641 GCF_000690835.1 Fulmarus glacialis
GGGGTTCTTTTTTTGGAGGAAAGATGGTGGAGTTGTGTGCTTACTGTTCCTCCAGTTCTATACGGTGTCTCTGCGATTGTTTCCAGTGATCGACGAGTGATGCCGAGGACGGGTACAGAGAGCACGTCCTCTGCCTGCTGCAGCTGTGCCTTTCTGGTCCTTTCTCCCGCTTGAAATCCAGCTGTTCCCTTCGTTCCCTTTTGCAAAGGTGATTCGGGCGCCTTGTGCAGCCTCACCGCTGCCTGCTTCAGCTTTCCTGGCTGCCTGCTCTGCGATACTGGGTGAGTGAGGGTGGAACAACCCCACCTTCCCTGAGGAGGATCCTTCTTAAGCCTCCATCTTGCTGGAGATGGCAGACGAGGGCTGCGGGGATGGGTAGGTGAGTACCAGTAACAGATGCTCTTTGACGGAGTTATCCTTGTCTAGTATTCTAGGGGACTTAACTGGTTTTGGTCTGGTAAGACCAGCAGCCTAACTGCTGTCACTTGTTCAAGCTCTTCTATATTAAAAGGACCATCGATAAATTGGTCGTTAAATTTGACAAGGAAGAAACTTGAACGTAGTCTTGTAGCTGCAGACGTGCTGGAATGAGTGATACGGGAACAGCTGTATGGTGAGGCCGTGTGGGGACAGGTCACTGAAGAGGCTTTTGTTACTGGTGGGAGCTTCTGTTTCTTGTACCTGGCACCTCCAGTCCTGTCCTGGGTGGGAGCACACCTGGGGAGCTGCCCGAGGGCTTTAGGGAATGGGAGGATGCACCTGAACGCAACACTTTCACCTCTCAAAAGTGGTTTAGGATAAAGCTGTTGGAAGGAGCTGAACTTAATATAAGTGGGTGTTGTCTCCTGGGTATCACTGGAGCGTGACGGTCTCAATTCCTCCTTACTGCTCCCCGTTGCTGTTGAATTACCTTCATGCTGCTGTTGTACGTAGCCTTGGGGCTGTCGCCTCAAATACTGGTATCCCAATTTCCCACCTATAAAAGGGGGCTGGATTAAAGTGGAGAGAAGGGGCTGTCTCTGGCAAGGCATGGTCTGGGGGCACCCATCAGCTCCAGCGTGGGATGCTGGTCTTGGCTGCTAGCTCATGGCTGCAGAGGGTCAAGCTGTCTACTCCCAGCCTTGCTGGTTTTTATTAGATATAAAGTCAGATAGGGAGTGTCTGGCTTGGCTTAGAGGGTGCCTCTTGCTGGCGTTTGCTGATGGCTTCTTTGTCTGCTCTCTGGTGGGGTCAGCCCTGATTTTGCCGGGCTGGAGGAGCCGCAGCATCCTCTTAGCAGCGTCTGCAGAGCTGCTGCAGCAGCCGACGCCATCCCCTCGCTGCACAGTGTCGGTTTTTGCTTCTAGCGCCCAAATCCTCAGCAAACTAGACTGTGAGAGGGCTCTACCTGATGCAGCAGCACCTTTTTCCATGCTGGGCATGTACCAGCCCTGAAAGGAATATAAATTGGGGGTGGGCAGGCTGCTTCTCACCGTGCTACCTGCAGCGTGTCTGCGGCAGACACTGCCAACACTCCCGCAGTCAGGAAAGCAGCTGCGAACACCCGGACCTCAAAACAGCCTCTCCCATCTGCGCTGCCGTAGCGCTCGGTGCTCAGCCTCCTCCTCTGCCGCTCTGTCGTTGCCTGAGCTGGGGTTTCCAGGCTTGCAGGGCTGGGTTTTTCTTCGATTTGCAAAAGGACCTGGTTTTTTTTACCTCCCTCTTTAGCCACCTTTTCCTTCCCCACCCTGAGCTGAGCGCGTGCCAAAGTCGAGCACAGCTTTTTATAAGGTATTTGGGATCCTCTTGTAGTGGCTGAACGTAACCGCCTGCCCAGACTGATGCTGTAAATGCCTGGCTCGGGCGTGTCGGGAGTTAAACGCCAGCTGAATTGCAATGACATGAGCAGCTCTGCCGGAGGATGAGTAGGGCAGGGCTGAAGGCAGCTCGGGCTGGAGGCAGCTGGGTGATGCTCCTGCTGCCTCGTGGCTCTGCCTTGCTGGGTTCGGAGGGAGGAGGCTCTCCGCGAGTGCTGTTTCCGAGTCGAATCTTCCAGGCTTGCCACCTGTTTCTGAGGTTTTGGGTATAAATTAAAGCCGTTTTGACTGCTCGCTGTTGGCCACCTGGAGAGCGCTTCTGGAATGAGGATTGTGTTAAAGGCTTGATTAAAGTTACTGCTAATTAAAGCACTGAAATCGCCCTAAATCCCCCCTGCACAGCCAGTCGGTCCATCCGCAGTGCTGCGTGTCCTCGGATACAGGGTATCGGAGGGAGAAAGCGGTGTCTATCGATGCTCCCGGGGCTGGCGGTGGACTTGGCACTGACCTTTGCCGCGTTTATCCGAGCTCGGGAAGAGGGGACGGGTGAAAACTTGAGGCTCGATCCTGACATTTGCCGAGGCGTAGCAGCCCACGATGCAGTTGCTTTTATTTCCAGATAAGTGGTTTTTGATCGCAGTGAGGGTCAAGCGGGCTCCGGATGATTTCTTCGCTGTGACAATCGGGGACTAATCTTATGAGGCTGTTTGTGGGTGTGCTTGGATGTTAACCGCTTGTGCCTGGTCCTTATTGCAGATCCCACCGTGTTAATTCTCATTTTGGAGGGTTTTTTGAGTTGTTCTGGGCTTCGGCCAGTGCTTGGGGCTTCAGCAGCGCTTGCTGCTGGGAGGGAGGGGTCATATGGGTCTGTATTTGAGTGTGAATGGAGCGGGTCAATCCTAATTTCCAGTTCTCGGCAATTCTTGTCCCTCTGGTCCTGCGCAGCATCGGTCCCAGTTGGCACCGAAGAACCCTGGGAAGCCCCTCTCCTGCGCGTGAAGACCTGAGCGGAGCGGAAACCAAGCCAGGTGGTTTTGTGGACGATGGTTTCTGTTGTTTGTGCTTCCACGTTTATTTTTAACATATTTAATTGCTCCTTTGTTTAGCTTCCTAGCGAGGGGTCTGGCTGCCATCAGCTGCTCCCACCGACAGCGTGAAGACCCCAGGAATCTCTGCTGGAGGCGTGTGCTGGTCCGTCACTGCCCTTCTTGGTGGCCTCGCCTGGATCACTTGGTGTCCCTGGGTCTTCAGGAGACAGCCCCGTTTGGTAGGAGAGAAGCAGGATCAGCCCTGGGATGTTCAGGTACTGCAGGGATGGGGAGCATGGGGGTCTGTCTGAGCTGGAGCTTTTCCATGGAAAGGAGTGGCATGGAAAGGAGTGCCGGTTTCCAAGTCTTGCTGCTCTCGGCGAAGCGTTTCCAGATGTTCCCATCTCCAGGCATGTCTCACCCTCGGGTTATGCATCTTGCGCGGTAAATGCCTGCCGGCAGCTCCTGGCCCGGCGCTGGAGATAGGCTTGCCTGGGAAAAGCTCTAGCTTTTCCCAGAGCTGCCAGCTCCTGGGATTGCTGAAGTCCCTGAGAAAAGGGGGTGTAGAGGACATGCCTCTTCTTGGCGTGTCCCTACAAGTGCCTCTTCCCTGCCCAGCCCAAACCTTCTTGCACCCGCAGGTTATGCTGCTGAGACTCGCATGCTTTATTCCCACCGCAGCTGAGCTCGACCCCGGGGTCTCCGCGTCCCAGGCTGCTTCGTTAGCAGCCAGACGCGCTGCCCCGCTTCCTGGCAGATGGGACGGCACTGGGGAGTCTCTGTCGGTGCTAATTGGCGGCGACGGCAGCTGGGGCTGAACCACACTTGGCCCTTGTACCCTGGTACCGTGGGACTTCGTAGCGGGGACAGGAGATGGCCGCACTCGCCGCAGGGATGCCCCATCCCTCTGCCCTGCGGCAGGGCCTGCTCCCCGGCTTGTTCCCAGCCACAGGGAGCAAAGGGCTGTTGCTTCCGAAGCCCTGCCTTTGGGGCCAGGGTGGGGGACACCCTGCAAAGGGTCTTCTGGTCCTGCGGGGACAGGTTTAGGCAGCGGTGATGATGGAAAACGGGTCAGAAAGCGGGACAGCAGCCCCACGCGTTAGGGCCAAGCACGGATCCAGGAGGGAGCAGGGCCAAGCGCTCTTCAGCCTCCGCGCAGCTCGTTTCCCATCTGATGTGCATCCCAAAAGCAGTCGTGGGTT
>NW_009210014.1:68651-69054 GCF_000690835.1 Fulmarus glacialis
CCCCCCCCCCCGCCCGGTGAAAGGAGAAATGCCCGCGGGGGGGGCTGAGGATCGGCGGCAGAAGGGAGCGCGTGGTGCCGCGGGGAGGTGTAGAGGTGAGTGTGCCGTACACGAGACCCAGGCTGGGAAATAGGAGAAGGAAGAAGGGATGAGGGCACAGAGGGGTGTACAGGGCCGGATCCTTCCCCTCTCCGCCCCTTGAAAGCCGGGGTTTGTGTGCTGGGATGGAGGGGCCGTGGGAGAAACCCTGAACCCCTGGCTTAGAAAATGCTACATTTTTTCTAAAAGCAGGGGGCAGGCAAACCTCAGCTTCTCTCTTCTTTGCGAATTAAACAGACCCAGTGATGCTTTTAAACCATCTCGAGGCTTAAATCGAGGCTCCCTTCGCGAAGGGAGACGGCTC
>NW_009210015.1:0-15236 GCF_000690835.1 Fulmarus glacialis
TTCTATGATTCTGTGATTCTATGATCATCCATATTTATGCAACACCGCCCTGTATTACTTGAGCAAATGGAGATACTGATGGCATTAGCAGGTTGTCCTCTCCACTATGTATGTTATTACTAGGCCATTGAAACATAATTTTCAATGGATTTACTGGCAGTCAGCTATTCTACAAAACACTTGAAGATTTGAGCATTTTTAGTTGAATTTCAGGTCGTGTGTGGGAATGTGCCTTTCCACCTAGCTGTTTCATCTTCCTTTTTTCATATTTCTGCCTGTTTCTCCATATATTGTCGTATTTCATTATCTGCAGTTGTTTCTTGTCAGTGTGCTTTACTGCTGCATGTTGTTTCCGTCTTCTCCACCCCTTCTCAGTCCCTTCCTTTTGTTTGCTTCTCTCATCCTGTTTCTTGGTTTCTCTTTTGCATATTGTTCCCCTATCTTCATGATTCTTACCTCTTATAAAGCAATCTTATCACTTCTCTTTATTATAGATAACTTTTTCTTTCTATTCATTGCCTGAGCATAAGCCAAATGAATTTGGAAAGCCTAGTGAAAAGCTGTCTGGCCTCATTTTATAGCAAAATTCCATAGTGCGCTCCAGTAACTGGAAGGGGAAACTGCACAGGAAGTTTTGCTTAGCCTAGAGGAAGATTTCTCATTAAGCAGTTTCAGGAGGTCATCGCAAATTAGCTTTAAGTAAGACAGAGGTAAAACATTTTGTTATATGAGTTTTCTTGAGCTTTGACTTACTGAAGAGTCTATAGTGTAGTTGGTGAACTGTAGGGAATTAATACATAGTCTTTCTCATCACAATTGTCATAAGAAACCATGAGATTTGTTTTAGTGAGTTTGATAGTTCTAAATTTTGTATGTCTTCTCCATCATCATTATTCAATGATGGTCTGTCCCACTGAGAGATCTTTGTACTTTTTCCATTTCAGAAAATGTCTTTTTACAATGAAGAGAACATTCTACTCACTAGTGCTTCTTCCCAGAATTAAACAAATATAATTAAAGCTGTGGTTCTGGTGACTTACTGTTCTTGAATAGTTTGTTTTATCTATAGAAGTAAATACTTAAGTAAGACACAACACCATTTCATGCCATTAGGAGTGCCTCATGTCTCTCAGAGTATTGGCTTTGCATTTTAATAGCCAATCTAACATAGATTTTATGTAAATACAGAGAATACATAGTAATATGTTACTGAGAAGTTGTACTCTGGTTATGTGTCTAATTTTATAATAAAATCATGATGTTCTAACTTCTGTGAATAACAGACTAAGTAGGGCCCAGCTTTCCAAATGGATAAATCTCATAGCTTATTTAGTTAAAGGAGGCACTTTCCATGCCATGTAACCTTTTGTTCACTGGCAGAAGGTATAGTGTTACTTAGAAGTGTCAGAGTGTATTGCAATCATGTAAGAATCCAATTATCTTCTTTTAACTTTTCCTACCCTTTCTTGTTATGACCAGCCATGCTGAAATTGTAATGAGAATTCAGAGGCTTACTTCAGCAGATAGGTGGCAGAATGAACATTTTTATAACTGGAATAAAAGCTGTTGTGTTTTATCACAAGTCCTTCCTATTATCTTGTTTACCTTTAGCAAGGTATGACAGAATGGAATCCTGTAATATAGTAAACGTCACCTCTGAAGAAGCTGCAAGGAACAACCCCCTTTTTGTTATGTGTTTATGTTAAAAAAAAAACTTTTATATATATATGTATAAAACCCCACACATACACTTTTTAATGTTTTGTCTACATATTTACTTCTCAGCTAGACTTGCTGATACGTTTTGGTATGTAATAATTTCCTGGCTACACAAACCACTTTTTCACATTTACGTCAAACTTGAGTTGATAGTAACATTAAGGTCACAGTGTTTTTGTAGCTTAACCATGGAAGCACCTTATCAAAACTGCGTGGTGTCAAAGCAGCTTGGCCTTGCATGTAATTACTAATCAAAAGCAATTCCAGCAGGCAGTTCAAATATTTCAACTGGAGAAAAATACCGTTATCTTTGTTTTCCTTTATAAGTAACAAATAAAGTGACAGTAACTGGCCAAGGGGAGAACATTTACCAAACTTCTCAGGCCTAAACTTTTCCCTTATATTGCTGCAAAGCTGAAAATAGAATGTTAGAGTAATTTTTAAAAAATATTTTTTCCCCACTCCAGCAATGTTAGGCTTACTCCATATTCACCGTAGTCTTCCATGTGTGCTACTCCAAGTAGGTGGAGTGAGCTGCTGCCATCAAAAACAATTAATTAGCCCTACTCCTGAACTCTTCCCAAAAATCTTTGTGAGACAGTATAGGGAAAAGACTGTAGATCATTCTGTGATGGCTGTTTAGTTCCAGCCACTATCTTTTTCTGAAGACTTACGGACTCTCCTTTAGCATGAGATTGCATTTGCCATTGTGACAGGAAGTGGGCTCTTTGGTCCTTTGAAAATCAGCCCACTGAAAATGTGCCGCCACCAGAAGGGCTTGTCCAGTACAGTGCTTGTTCCTTGGTTTCTGTCCCAAGGATCCTGAGAAAAGAAACCACCAGAAGTGGATTGGTCTGCTGTTGCTGATACAATTAATTCATCCTATAGCCTGACACTGACAGTTTTCTGGAGAAGAGTGTAGCTGAGAGAAGGCTAAGTATCAAGTGAATTTTACTCATGCACTGCTAATGAGCAAGCACCCTGTCCTGGTTTCGGCTGGGATAGGGTTGAATTTCTTGCTAGTGCTGTGTTTTGGGTTTAGTATGAGAAGAACGTTGATAATACACTGATGTTTTCAGTTGTTGCTAAGTACCCTCCTAGTCCAAGGACAGCTCCCATGCCTACTGACTGAGCTAGGTACACAAGATGGGAGGGAACATAATCAGGACAGCCAGCCCAGCTGGCTAGTGGGGTATTCCATACCATGTGATGTCATGCTCAGTATATGAATGGTAGGCGTGATCCAGGAAGTACCGATCGCTACTTGGTTATTGGTCAGCGCGGGTGGTGAGCAATTGCATTGTGCATCACTCATTTTGTATATTCTATCATTATTATTATTATTTTCTCTTTTCTGTTCTATTAAACTATCTCAACTCACGAGTTTTTCTCACTCTTACCCTTCCGATTCTCTCCCCGTCCCACCGGGGGGGGAGGGGAGTGAGCGAGCAGCTGAGTGGGGTTTGGCTGCCTGCCATGACACATCCTTTACAAGAAATTGTAAAAGCAGATTCTCACACACATAGGTAAAAGGACAAATTCTGTTGTTAAGTTCACTGAAAGTCACAGTCTTATAACAGATCTTCTATAAAATACTAGATGTTTGGAATATTGATATTCCTAGAATACATCACACCTGTTTAAAGTATTATGAGAAATATTTGGTACAGGATATATATGTAGGTCATAATGGACATAATAAAGATAAGCAGATGTCAAAGGTTAAATTGTATGGAAGTTGCCCTTCTGAGAGGGGAATACGTGATCTTTGCAAATATGTCGCATGCCCAAGCTGTCATCCTGAAAAATTATAGGTCACAATCAAGTGAATGTAAATTTCTTCATATTGATGTGTTTTGAGGATTTTATGTTAAGAATTTAAGTTGTATTTACGGGCTGTATTTCTTAAAGTTCTTGAAAGATTTAAATATGAGTACCATAAAGAATTGCAATTTACCTGCTGCAAGCCAAGTAAAAACAAGCTAAATATAATCTAATTCTTATTAGATTATAAGAAAAGAAATACTATGTGTAACATTGAACTTTTTGTATACAAACTTATAAAATATACAAAACCAAATACAGTCTCATAATGAGGGCTTATCTTTTTACTATGACTAGCAAGGTATCTCTTTTTTCAAGGGTACTTCTGATTGGGAATATTTTGGGAGGCATTTGCCTGTATTAAATATGACCTATTGTGAATAGTTCAACAGGTCTTTAAAATAATTTATCACTTGGTGTATAATGCACATACAGTTAATGTAAAATAGACATATATAGTGCAATGGCTATACATTTTAGAAGTCCAAAATCCTTTCTCTGGAACAGAAGCAAAGGAGTTATTTTACACTGGAGAGTACGGAATTTTATTTAATATAAATTGGAAAAAGATATAGTTGATGAGCTATCCACCTTTTTGATCATAGGCTACAGAAAGGGACAGGGAAGTGGGAAACCAAATTCAGAAAGTTACTAGCTATTGGAACATACTACTTCATCTTCCAAGAGAATGCCCTAACAGCCAGACTGTAGATTAATATTAGATATGTTCACTCGCAAGCCAGTGTGTTCATGCTGATCATGGTGCAGCAAAGAAGAAAAGATTTAGATACAACAGAGAATAAGTTACAGGGAACATAACATTGTAGTATAGTCAGAAAAGGATTTCAGAGAGAAATATGTTCACTGACTACAACTGTTCCTTGAGACAATTAGTAGGGACTGGCTCATGTCCATTCTTCTCAAGCCTGAGACTCTTTGGAGAGATAAGTTGCATCCCTGCTGCATATAAACAGGAGTGTACCATGTGTAGCAGCTACTTCAGAACACTTCGGACTTTCACAACATAGGATTCATTGTTCTTGAACTGCTTATCTCTTGAATGCCTCGTGATGGTATCAGTATGGTCATACAAGCCATTGGTTTGCGGTAATTGCATAGACATGACGTTGCTGTAACTGTCACCGTTGGTGAAGCTGTGATCCCAGAGTTTTTATTTAGGGTTATCCTTTTTTATGGGATGCAGCAGCATGAGCTAACATGAAATGTTGTAATTTGGCATCTGTGATCATGTTGTACTGCAAAGTTTCGAGGAAACGACTGTCTTGTCAAGGATGATTCTCTTTGCCTGTTTGTTTTTATCGAGTGTCAGCCCTCACTGCACAGAACATTGGTTGAGAAAATTGAACTAGATTGTCCTATTGAGATGAGATCAGGATTGGGTCTAGAATTTTTCTGTGTAGAAGCCTAGGATATCTGACACCTGCTCTTCCATTTTCTGGGCACCTGTCCCTATTGAATAGAAGAATGATACTTTTCTTTGGAATGTGCCAACCCTAGCTCGTACCTGAGGAATGACTTCAACCTAAGTGAGCCAAATATGAGTCTTTTCATAGTCAATTGTAGAAAATATGTGCACAAATCATCTGTATTGAAAACAACCAAGCTTACAGGGGATATGTTCAAGGGGAGTTCCCATCTTGGGATAGTAGATGGGGTCTGATTATATGGCTTTCTCTACATAATGTTTGTAACTGTGGCAGTTGCAGTGCATAGCTCTCTACAGAGATTTCTGGACTGCGAGGGAAGACTTGTGGATTCCCTGACTGGTTCTGTCAGCTGAATGTACGTTGTATAGGTAGGACTTCTTTTAATGACTTGGATACCTTCCAGCGTAGACAGGATAGCATTCTTTGCTATTGCTGAGATGTCATCTTTATCAGTCTCAGGATGCCAGTCTACATTGTGATGGTGCCACTCATGCTCGAGGTGACAGCTATTGATGACTGAAGCCAGTACAGGGACAACGGCTCAGTCTTGAACTCTTGCAGGTAGAAATGAATTATGCCTTTGCTCACCTTAACATAAAACAGAGGACTCAGAGAGGTGTGTGGGGTGCCAGTATCTCCAGTGCTGTATTTATGACAAATTTTGGAAATACCACAGCTCCATCTTGCCCAGTAGTCTGTCTTCGACAGTGGCTCACAACAAGTGCCTCGGAAAGAATATAAGGACAGGAAACATCAAGCTTTTAGTGATATTCCTCAGAATAGTGTCCTGCACTCTATGCATATTTCAAGAATTATCAGAGCTGGATGCCATGCCTTTGGATGTGAGTTTTAGATTGCTCTTCCAGGAATTTGTCCACCTTCCTTTTTCAATCTGGCTAAATTCTTAGCATACAGACTGTCTAGGGGCATCATTGCATTTGACGTGCCTACTCTTTGCTCTCAAATAATACTGTACCGTGGCATGTTTTCACTAGTTTCGTACTTCAGGAAGTCTCTATGAAAACAGTGAAGGAAGTCAGGCCCAGTCCTTTTCTTCCTCCTTGCCCTGGGCCTGGACTTTGGTCAAAGAATCCTCCTTTAGTCAGTAAATTTTCTACCATCCCCTGGAAGTTTAAACTGTAATTCAGTCTAAAGTAATTTGCTAAGTATCTTCCTGCTAGATGGACTAGCATATGGAGATTGGATACTGGTGAGCCATGGTCTGAAATGTGATCAGAGTTGGTGGAGGCAACAATACCAAACATTTCAGTCCTGAGTAATTGGACTGTGATTCCCAGGCTTGGCATCTTGAGGCACACACAGTGAAAGAACAATGCTGCAGTTTTCTATGTGGATATCTAGGCTGGACTCATTCCATCACAGATCACATATATAAATAAGGTAACTTGGACATTGCTTTGACTAGGACTGCATGCCAGCTGGTGGTAAATGACCATCTGTGATCCTAAGAGTGATGGCAGAAGTCAGTTTTAGGTGTTTTTTTTTTCTGAAACTCTGCAGCTGAAGGAAGAAAAGAAAAGGAAAGAACTGGTTTGTGTCTGCTCCCTGAGAGGCACTGGTCTAACAGCCATTTGTGCTTTTGTAGTCTACCTTGACTAAATCAAAAAGTTGTGCTGTTTTAGATGTTTTCTGGAAAACAGATTAGGACCTTGGGATCAGCAGTAGAGTGCCATTCCTTGTTGCTAAACAGAAGAGTCCTTCACCCTGTCCTAAAATGCCAGTTGTGGCAATGGTGATCAGTCCCTGGACCAGATCATGCCTGGAGAGGGGACTGACTCTGGGAAAGTTACCAGAGCATAGAAATGTGAGTAGATGTTTCTTGAAGTTCTGTGGCTGGCTTTTAGCCAGCTTACATGCCTTTCCCTCTTGACCTTCATTCTTCTCTCTTGGATACTCTTGTATTGTGAAGTTCTGGGCATAGCTACGTTTTTATGTATTTTCACATCTGTGGATATAAAATACTGTCTCAATTGCCTGACAATTCAGAATTAACGGCTATAGTATAGTAGACAATTAGTGATGTAAAGATAAGTAATGTATTCTTGCAATCCAAAGATCAGAGAAATAATTACAATCTCTAGAAAGAGATGAGAGTATTATTTTATATTTCTACATAGTTTAAACAGCTGGAGGAAGCCACGTGATCACACAACCTGTTACTTATGGGGGACTTCACTACCCCAATATCTACTGGAAGAGCAATACTGCTAGCCACAAGGCAGAGCATGTACAGCACAGAGGGGTACTGCTGTGGTTACTAGAAAGAAAACCATGTGTCCCTAAATAGTCCAGAGTAGCTATCACATCCAGGAGTTACTGTTTTTCCCACCATTGTGGGTTAGCCCTGGTAGGCAGGTAAGCACCACACAGCTGCTCGCTCCTTCTCCCCAGCGGGATGGGGAAGAGAATCAGAAGGGTCAAAGTGGGGAAAACTTGTGAGTTGAGATAATGACAGTTTAATAGGTAAAGCAAAAGCTGTGCACGCAAGCAAAGCAAAATAAGGAATTCATTCACTACTTCTCATTGGCAGGTGGATGTTTAATCATTTCCAGGAAAGCAGGGCTTCATCACGTGTTATGGTTGCTTGGGAAGACAAATGTCGTAACTCCAAATGCCCCCCCTTTTCCTCCTTCTTTCCCCAGGCTGTTATTCCTAAGCACAACGTCATATAGTATATCTACTATATCTATGGATATTATGTGGAATATCCCTTTGGAGTCAGCTGTCCTGGCTGTGTCCTCTCCCAAGTTTTATGCACCGCCAGCCCATTCACTGGTGAGGTAGTGTGAGAAACAGAGAAGGCCATGACACTGTTCAGCAATAGCTGAAACAGACTAAACCACTGTTTTGGTCTCAAATCCAAAGCATAGCACCATATGAGCTGCTATGAAGAAAATTAACTCTATCCCAGGCAGAACAAGTACACCCACTTATCATCAACCCACCTTGACCAACTATGTCTGATGAACATTTTATCAGTGTAGGTCTTTGAATATTCCATGATGGTAACTTAATCTCTTTCTGCCTGTGAAGCTCTTGTATAAAGAGATAGTCTACCACAATCTGCGACAAAAAGGTAGGCTGTTGACCTCCCTTCTGTGTTGCTTCATTTTCTCTCTGTTCTTTCTCCATCACTTTTTGAAGCAGAAGATGTCAGTTTTTGAACAAGTACACCCACTTATCATCAACCCACCTTGACCAACTATGTCTGATGAACATTTTATCAGTGTAGGTCTTTGAATATTCCATGATGGTAACTTAATCTCTTTCTGCCTGTGAAGCTCTTGTATAAAGAGATAGTCTACCACAATCTGCAGTCTGTAGGCTGTTGACCTCCCTTCTGTGTTGCTGACAAAAAGGTAGGCTGTTGACCTCCCTTCTGTGTTGCTTCATTTTCTCTCTGTTCTTTCTCCATCACTTTTTGAAGCAGAAGATGTCAGTTTTTGCGAAACCTGGGCTTTATTTGCTGTGAATTACGTGGCTTCTGGAATTGTGGTGAATAGCAAATCTAGTTTGGTATTTTTCTGTAACCCCTACATCTACAACCCCATGCATTCAGGACCTCCCTCATGAGCTGTGGCAGCTTTGTAAAGCAGAAAAGGAGTGAACAGAATGATACTATAGCTACAGTTGTGTAAACAATTGCTTAAATTTTTCCACCTATCAGGAATCCCATGTTCAACTGAAACTTGGTTAAGAATACTGCAGTTTCACACTTACTAATTCCACCACTCTGAGAATATGTCATCCTTATTGTGGTAGCTCAATGGGTGTGTGTATATAATCATGGATATACATACGTGTGTGTGTGTGTGTGTGTATATGTAAGAAGTATGTATGTACATGCATATATTCAGGGAATTGCAGATTGCTGTAATGGAAGGGACTGTTTAGAAGACTGACAAATCAGGCCAGTTTTAAATTTTAGAGCAACACTTTGCCAAATGCATTCATTAGCAACACAGTTTGTGGTAGTACTTACATCATTATCACTATATATACGAAAATATGAGTCTTTAACAATCATATTCCAGGTTAGCTGTGAATACATAAAACCACAGGGATGATGCCATACAATTAGCACTGATGACTGCGGTCTTTTGTTTCAGTCACTGAGATCAAGGTGATCAGATTTGAGAGCCCTTTGATGAGAGAAGCCAGAACTGAAGCAGACTTGTTTTTTCTTCTGTATTTCCTCTTCATGTTTTTATCCTCTTTGCCTCCTTCCCCCAAAAAAGGGGGAGGAGGGGGGGGGGCGGGGAGGGTCTTACCATCTCCTGATACTGGTCTTACCATCTCCTGATACTGCTTAACTTATTTTCTTTTGTCTTTCCAGTTGTCCTTGTGTATTTGACAGGATGTTCTGCCTATTTGCAATCCTCTATCTTGTTAATATCTTGTGCTTATTTTGTTCTTTAGCCATTTGTTTTTACTTGGAGGCCTACTGCATCTACATATATCTTCATTTGTCCCTTTGGTGGTCATGTTGCTCACATATTACATAAAATATTTACGCATTGTATCTGGCTGTGTCATCACAGTGTTACAAAATACCTGCATACTGGTTTTGATTACAGTGTCTTAGTACACTTTTTGCAGTACACGTACTTTACACTTTTGTGTACAGTAGTTTTAGTACACATTTGGGTTCAAGGCAAACTAATGATTATGCCCTGATTAGAACACTTAAAATTTCTAGGTGTTTTAGCTACAGTTGTCATCTGTATTAGGATGAGTTAGAGGTATGTAAGCTCTCTCATGCCTGATCCTTTGTATTCATTAGTTTTCCCTGGCCAGGATTTTTTCAGAATCCTTTCAAAGTTCCAAAGCTGCATTGGAATTCCAGGATGGGATTGGAATCAGGATGTTAATATGTCTGTTTTCTGGCCCAAACCTCATGGGTTTGGGTTGTTTATGGTTTTGTGGTTTGGTTGGGGTTTTTTGGGGGGGAGGTGGGAAAACAGTTCCTCATACAGTATTTGTCCGGGTTTTACAAAAAAAGGAGGATAGAATTACTTGACCCTTCTGATGATTTTCCACAGCAGTTTCCTTTACCAGGAAATCAAAAGGGCATCACCATGTCTGTTCAGAGGCTGTCCAAATGGTTAAAAGGTTCCCAAGTGGTTCTGTCAGTTTGAGTCTATGCTGTGTTCAAACCACATCAGTGGAATTGTTAAAAAAGATACTAAACCTAAGTATTTGTAGAATGGCTATTGTTAATTCCGTTCACGTTTTTAGTAACCAGTTTGTTGTTGCAGAGGCATGCAGGACTGATGCTGCATTTGCTTGGCAGAGCAGATTTCCTCAGAGGGTTTTAAAATCAACTTCTACTTACTTACTGAGTATGGCAGAGCTTTGTGAGCTAGCTCACATTGTGAATGTACATCTAGAAAGTCCCTAAAAGAAAGAAATGGAGAAAGTTCCTCTATATGTATGTATTGCTTAAATGCACATTCACTAGCCTGCCTTTACCTCTCCTTCAGAATTCCTCCTAGTAGGAGACATGGGGTTATTGAGAATACAATGATGATCACTGCCTTTTTTTTTTTTTTTTTTTTTGCATTTCATGGCATATTTCTGCTGATGCAAAAGGCATCCAGATGAAATGCTACTTCACCCGTATCTGTATGCAGACACCAACACACAGAAACACACAGGAAGTGTACACGCAGTGTGAATGTGAGTAAAGCATCCCATTTCAAAGAAATACATGTGAGTAATATTTCTTTCATCATATGTACAAGAAAATTCTGAACAGTAGGTAAAAAAGCTTTGTAAGAAAAAAGTGTACACTGAAAGATGGGAAAGATTAGTTAAAAGGTGTAGCCAACAAATTAAGATCCTACAGTTTTAACTACCAATATATTTCCTTGATAAAAACATACAGTTTCTCTTTTCAGGAATGTTTAGAGACTATTTTGCAACTTGAAATACATCTTTATAGTTTCTTTCCATTTTTCTATATTAGGACTTCTAAATAATTCTGAGAGTACTTTCATTTTCAGTAGAACTACCCAGAACCCTCATGAAGCTGTGTTTTTCTTTCTCTTTTGTCTTTCCTTTGTTTTCCCTTGAAACCAAGTTGTATTACATAACTTAGATAGTTGTAGTCTTTTATCTCCAGAGTCTAAAGCCATGCAGATCATCCACAAGGTTGTTTGCTAGAAGAGTGATGAGTGCCTAAATCACCATGCATATAGGTTGCCAAAGTAGATTTCAGAATTCTTTGCACTGGCTCATTAAATAGGTAAATTAACTCTATCTGAATAAAGTAGCATGTTCCTTTACATTAATAATTCTAATGACAATAGAAGCTATATCAATTCTATGGAATTTTGTTTGGTATAATTGCCTCTTCTGCCTTTCTGAAAACTTTAAGCTGCCTCTTTTTAAAGACTTTTCTCTTTGTATTTTAGTGTGTACCTATCCCATGTAAACCTGAACATTTAGGCTCTTAATTTGCTCTCATTTGACTTAGGAACATCTGACTAGTTTCTAACACTTTAAAAATAATCTTCCTATCAAAAGTTGACACTTTTCAACCTTCATTATAATACTGCTACCACTTTGATACTTGTTCTTTAATTCTCAGAAAATTGGATGCTGAAATAAAAGCTTCTTTGCATTCTGTCAGTCTTTAGCATTGTCATGTGTAATTTCTATTCTTTGATGCATCTGAAAGTTTTAGATGCAGCTTTTTGAAATTGATTTTGTTGTTGTTGTACCCTGAGAAGTAAAAAATGAGACAAATTCTTAAGTTTCTGAAGTATGTGTCATGAAGGCAAGCAAATGATTGTATACTTTTGACTTGGAATCTGGCTAGATATTTTTGCTTTCAAACTTTAGATCAGCCTTTTGAGCAATTCCAGTTTAAGTTTCATTCTAGATGTATGACATCATGTGTCCCTACACATGGAAAATTACATCAGTAAAAATGATCTTATTGATTATAGGTTGCTCAGATTTCCAGAAAGCTTTCAAGAGATTCCCTAACCAGAAGTTTAAGAAACTAAGCAGTCATGGCACAAGTAGTAGGGTACTGAAAGGATAAACAGATGGCTAAAACTTAAAAAACAGAGAGTAGGTATATATGCTAAATTTTTGCAGTGGAGGAACATTGTCTTTGGAGATCTGCAGCAGTCTGTGCTGAGACCTGTTCACATAACACAGGTCTTGCACAATGCACATGACTTGTACTGTCATAGAAAAGACCTGGAAAAAGGGCCGTGCAGAGGTTTGGAGGTAAGAAAGAAGTAAGAATTAAGATCAATTGAATAGCTTCAGAAGGACCTTCTGAATGCTGAGTGTTGAGAGAGTAGGATGGCAAGTGAAATCTGGGTTACAGAAATGTAAGGTATGTTAGAATAGAATAGAACAGAATAGTTCAGTTGGAAGGGACCTTCAACAATGAGCTAGTCCAACTGCTATGTTGTCCTTTTCAAAGACAGAAAGTCCCTCAGTATGTTTCCTTGATGCTTTCTTCATTGCATCAAAATACCATTAAATTAATCTAGAAGATTCACCTCCTCATGTTCTTTGTTAGCCTTATGCTTCTTGAGCTAGCAGTGTATTGTTAAATATTCAACATCAAAAAAGTGTTTGTTCTTTACCTTTGTGTGTGTAAGCCTTACAGAAAGTTTCCCAAACTCTTAATTTCCACTATGGGAAGTGAGTTCTGTTGTTTCAGTGTAGCAATTTGCCCTAACATATGTGGTGTATTTGGACCTGTTATGATACCAGCATTTTACTTGCACTTGAGTGACCTCAGTAGCTGTGTTCTTTAACATCTCACCTCAGACACCTTGCCGTAAAGTCATCTATAAAGCACTGTGCCATTCCCAAAGTCTACAGTCACTTTTATAACGGAACTTTTCAAACCATCACTGTTCAGTTGATGGTTGGGTAGTGCATGCCATCAGCTGTTTTTAGAATACTTATGTGACCCCCTCAAAGAAAGTGATTTCTAGTCTATACATACATTAGATAAAAAAGGCAAGTCTTTTCTATGTATATCTGCATCTGAAAGGAACTGATTGAAGGTGGCAGTGGTATGTTCTGTCTCGTGCAATGTTAGTGGGGCAGGGATTAGAGCATTTCTCCTGTGGATACTGCAAGGGAAGACTTCAGTCTTTTGTGATTAGGAGAAATACACCCTTTGTTAAAATGCACTTGTGAATTATCCAAGGAAGGAACACCATTACTGGTAAGGAGAATTTTCCCCCTTGGTTTTGAAAGCTACAATCATAAGAAGGAGCTTCAAAAATGCAACTAAGCAAGAATACTAGGGTAAAGAAAGGATTGGAGATATAACAGCCCTTTCAGTTGAGAAGGTATGGAAGATGTTGGGTGAGGGTAAAAAAAAAACGTTGGAGATAAGCTTTGTTTCTCTGCCTAGCTACAATGTGCTGTGTTTATGAATGCTGATAGGAGAATTCCCGTATGTAATGCTGAATTAGTTTCACAGACAGGAGCTTGATGAAAAGAGATTTTATTTTTCTGTCTTGAATTAAGCCTTATGGAAAAAGCTGTAAAATCATCTACTTTAGGGACAGATGCATGGTAGATAGCGAATATTTTGGTTTTATGCTACATTTTTTGCATATTTTTGTAAATTAGTTGAAGCAGTTGAAAAGTAAATATGACGTGATCAAATTTTATCTCAAATGAAGTTCAATAGCTACTTATCAAATCAGACTTTAACACGGAACGTAAAATTTAGTTTATAGACAGTAGAAGATAATATACTATTTACAATTTGGGAAACTTCAATGAACTCACTTTTTAAAAAAGGCTTTTCTAAGAACTTAAATACCTTTCTCCTCAGAAAGGTATTTTTCTGGTTATTTAAAAAGAAAGAAAAAAGGTTGATCTCACATTGTAGTTATGTAGGGTCCTGGCGTTCTTTAAGTGTTCCTATATTGGGTCCTAGATTCTAGTTGCATGCTGAGTAGCTATTAAGATAGTGAGAGAACTCTGGCAGGAGGATTGATGTGGTACACCAGGACTTCATTTTTTGCCCTAAATTTGCCTGGGACTTCTGTAGTTACCTGCTTCTACTTTATAGGTTGGTTGCAGCTCCTCTTTCCAGGTGGAACACCTGACATAACCACAGTTTTCTCTGTTTAGGCCCTTTCTGTTTCTTTAGGGCTGTTGGTGTGAGATTCTGCAACTGCGTCACAGTCATAAAATCCTTTTCGGCTTTCATCTTGATTTCGTAAGTGCGGTAAAGAAAATGGAAGACATGAGGCAAATGGTCTATAGCAGCCAAATTCTCTGCATTGCTATAGTTGGAGTAATTTATGAAAAAATTTAGCTTTAACTGCTTTGAAGTCTGTAAATTTTTCAAAGCATGCTAATTTGTAAAAATTTCTTTGGAGATTTTTTAGTGTAAATTTTCAGTGCCTTCATAATCTTCCTTCCCTATAAAATCAATATCCTCCTTCTTTTAATTCTTATTTAATTTATTAAGTGAAACATTGAGATTTTTACATAGCTTATACAGAAGACTATTGTTTCTGATTATTAGCCCGGACTAACACAAATGCACTAGGCAGACTTTTGGTAATTTCACTCACAAAACTATATTGTACATTTTTATTATTGGAGTTATTTGTGATAAGAATTATCTTAACAGTTTTGTAGAAGTCAGGATTTTCTAATGACTGTGAACATTCTGCCTTAAATTCAATCTCTGTATTTCCTCTTAAGATTGAACATTAGTTTCACAGTGGCTAAAAAGAAGCAAGATGACTAAGGCATCCGGCTATAATAAAAGAAAAGTTACAGATATCTCCAAAGGCAGGTCACCAGGTCTGTGATAATTGAGATGGAACCAACTCAATGAAAAACTTACACTATTCACATTCAGGAAAGCATTATTTTGGGGGATTGAATGTTTTCTCACAAGGATGATGTGTATGGATTCTTACTGAAGCAGGTGAAACCAAGAACTGTAATTAGTTGCATGGGGTTGTGTGCTGGTTTTGGCTGGGATAGAGTTAATTTTGTTCATAGTAGCTAGTATGGGGCTATGTTTTGGATTTCTGCTGAAAACAGTGTTAATATAGAGATGTTTTCGTTATGGCTGAGAAGTGCATACACAGACTCAAGGCCTTCTCAGTTCCTCATGCTCTACCGACTGAGAAGGCTGGAGATAAACAAGAAGCTGTCAGGGGACGCAGCCAGGACAACTGAGCGAAACTGGCCAATGGGATATTCCATACC
>NW_009210016.1:0-495 GCF_000690835.1 Fulmarus glacialis
GAGGGTAGATTTAGAGTAGACAGAAGGAAGAAATTTTTTATGAAGAGGGTGGTGAAACACTGGCACAGGTTGCCCAGAGAGGTGGTAGATGCCCCATCCCTGGAAACATTCAAGGTCAGGTTGGACGGGGCTCTGAGCAACCTGATCTAGTTGAAGATGTCCCTGCCCATGGCAGGGGGGTTGGACTAGATGACCTTTAAAGGTCCCTTCCAACCCAAACTATTCTATGTTTCTACGATTCTATGATTCTAAGTGTTTCAGTCTCTGCATTTAATGGCAAGCTTTTCTATTAAGCATAAAGATGCTCTCTTAGGGAGAATGGCCTACATGTAAAGTTTAATTTCTTTTCAGCACAGTCCTGTAACATCCCATTTCCAAGGCCCAGACACAACATGAGACAGTCCTGCTCTCTCTCAGGGTGAAACTGCAGATTTCCTTCCTGGTTTAATTTCGGAAGTTGCACACAGCAGCCTTGGCCTCCTGAGTGCTGCTGAA
>NW_009210016.1:515-30824 GCF_000690835.1 Fulmarus glacialis
AATTTAAGCAATGTTTTACAAGTTTTAATTTTATATTGAAAAACTAAAATCTATATTTTTTAAAAAAAGACACACTCCAAGCAAAAGAACATTTAAAATGCAGCATTTAGAGACTTGCATTGTGGCACATTTATTCGAGCAAGTATAATCTTTAGCAGAAGTTAGTGGGTTTTGTTTTAGATTCAACAAAGATTTTGCAGGGAGGGTTACCCAGATTTCAGACTGGGAGTGAGGAAAGCAGCACAGTTCTAGAGCAGCTTTAACAAGAGACCTAACCAGAGCTGCATTCAGACACTTTAAAAAAAGAATGTGCCTTTTGTTTTTCCAACTTCCCTGAGCTTCAGAAGGTGAGATATAGAGGCACTTCCTTCTGTCAGGGAGTTCTTGCAGCCATGTCTTAAAATCAGGATATCCCCGTGTTTCGCACAGGCTGCAGAAATAATTCTGAATGCCTCATTACCTGCCAGGAGAATATACTAATAGGAGCTATGTCCTCTATTATCAGAGCTCTAACAAAATCTATGTCTGCTACCAAAAATTATTGCTTAGTTGTGGCAAATCCTCTGTGCTCCTCATTCTTCCACCACCTGTAAATCATGGGTACACAGGCCCTGTAAATATGAGCTACGCTAAATAATATTGTTGCAGGGGTACTTTGGGTCCCAGTGAGGCAATAGCTCAGGTTTATTCTCATCTGTGAGCAGCTGGCTGACTCGTCTCTTTTACTAGTAAATCGGTTCAAACATTGGCCAAATAAGGCCTGACCTCTCGCCTTCCCTCTCCCCCCCGCCTTGGCTGACGTGGCGGGTACTCCCTCCTCATGTGAATCATCTGTGGCCATACGACCAGCGAGATCAGCCCTGCCTCTGCCCTTGTAATAAGCTCTTCTAGTATTGACACAGCTTGCACTGACAACAGTGTGGTTTTTGCCAGGATAGCTTGTAGGGACTTCCCTGAATCAAGTAAACTGAGTGAGAATTTAAGATTTTGCTGGTCTAACTGGTGCATGTACACCAGTAGACTGAAGTAATATACCAGTAAAGATGTTTTATGCATAGACACGACCAATGCGAACCTTGCAGAAATAAGCAGAAGAGTACCAAAAGAAGAGGCTATGGGTAAAATGGTTTGTCATTAATGCTGTAAGAGAAAACCTAGGCCACGTCTAACCCCTGCTCTTCCTCCTCCTTTCTACAGTCTAACCTTTCCTTGCTGCCTGCATGGTTAACAGCCCACACATTTAATGGCTTTGGACATAACACTAATGCTTTTCCCACCTGCCTGCCTGCTAGCCCGCTTTGCCCACGCTTGCATCCACAGCGCCTCGGTGGTGCAGCTGCTATGATCATTGGTGGTGTCCAAAGCCTCCAGCGCTCATCAGAGTCAAGGAGGGAGACAGAAAAGGGTGAGAAACTCTCTGAATCCTGTTAAAGACGAGTTAGGGTTGAATTTGTGTTGAGCAATGTGGGTGTTACAAAATAGCTCTCTGATTAGCTGTTTTATCTTAGATTAATAGGATTTTTGTGTTGCAAAATATCCTGCAAAGATTTTCCAGTGCTCTTTGCATCTGTGCATGGACTTATGTTCTCAGGGAAGCATGTTAACAGACGCTTATACTTACATATAAGTCCCTATGTTTGGAAAACATATGACCTTTAATTTGGTACTTCTTTTGCTTCTTGCTTTTGTTGGTGATTTTTTGTGATGTTACAGTTAACTGAACATGGCATTAATTCGATCACCACTTTGTTAACAAGAGAAATCGTGAGAAAGTAGGCTGGCATTCTCAGTGAGCAACAATGAATTTCCTGATTTGACTTGCCATGTACTATTTTATGACAAAGCTGATTGACATTCTTCTGGTTACTATTTACTTAAATACCAGCTTTCTACGAGAGACTAAACAATGTATAATCCCTACAGAAACCTGAGCTGCTTATATTAAAGTCAGATGTGATGTAAAATAGAGAGTTTCTGTTATTCTTGGCTGAGTAATATACAATTATGGTAAATTCTACCAGCATACTCAATGCCTGTGCTTTTGTGACAAAACAGAAGAGGCCTTTGCTTGGCTGTTTCTCTTCCATTAGTGACAGGATGACTTAACCGCGTTAGTGCAGGCTAGAGACTTTCTGTCTCAGAGATGGTTTCACCTGCACTTGAGAGACAGAAGAAATGTATGGAGCGGTTTTATAAGCCAAGTGCTTTATTATGCATCAAGGCACATAGGTATGTGAACACAGAGGTTGTTATTCCTCCCAAGTGGCCAACATCTTCCTCACTTTAATGGCTAGCTCCAAGAACGAGGTTGCTAAAACCCTGCTAATAGCTGCAGGTCCAGCTTAGTTTAGCAATTTCTTAATGGAGGCTCAGAAACCACTGGCAGGAGCAACGCACAGAACAGCAGGGAGTCAGCATAATCTGTTGTCCCATAGTATGTTAAAAATTCATTCATAAAATGTCAGGTATGGGTGAAGGAGACAAAAAGGCTTTTACCAGAAACTCCAAAACTCTACTAAGAACAACAATGATTTGAAAAGTAAATAACTAATTTAATAACTAATTATAAAAAAATTTAAGTAACTTCTCTGTTTTAAGTACATGAATAGATCTGTTGAAATAATGCTCTAGAATGAAAGCTAAGTGATTTATTTTTTAAAAAATGTTTCTATTCTTTACTATCAGCTTGGCAAGGAGAAAGAGGGAGAAATAAAGAAAAAAACCTTGCTTTGCATGCTGGTGGAGAGATGTTGGATTCATTCTACTCACCCTACAAATGTGTGAAGTAGGAGATGGAATACCATGTTCACGGGAAAAAAACAGGTCTTGCAATTTATATTTCCACTTAGCACAGAAAGTGAGAGCAAACAAAATTAGAACAGAATTAAAAAGAAACAATATGAACAACAGGAGATGTGTAATTTCTTTGCCAGACGTGAGATTCTTATTACATTTGCCAGAGCTATCTAAGTAATAATATTGTTTCTATTGTCATAGGCATCATTAAACAGAGAACCTACAATTTGCCTAGAATACACATTTCCTGAATCATAATCACCATTAACTTGAATTATAACTATTCATATCTCAGAGCCTCCATTCATTATAACTGTTAATATTTTCTAGCACCTACTGATGATTTGCAACATAAATATTGTAGAAAGATGTTGTTCTTTCCTCTAAACAATTGACAACCAAAATTGAATATTGGAATATACATAAGGCTAGAATTCACATTTACTAAGAAACTGGCATCTGTTTCAGCAGAGAATATGTAGTTTATGACACATAGTCAAATAGTTTACAACACTAGTATACCACCCAGATGAGGGTGTATTAAGTTCTGTACTCCCCAAAACAGCTGGTCATGCATGCCAAGATAGAAAATACAAGGTTCGAGATGGACTGTTTGCTACTCCTGAACATTCACCTCCCTTGGGGACTTGCCATATTTTCAAGTTTTTGAAAATTATGTTGGGCAGTGGATTGACAAACTGGCAAGTTTTACTGTTTTTTGCAGATGACCAAACCCTTGCTCTTGAGTAGGGTAATTACATAGGCAGTGGTGAAACATTAACCACATTACCAATGTACAATTTATAGATAATACAAGTACTATTTAATTGCTTTGTGAATTTTAAGGATTAGTGTCATTGCTGCATACTGTATCTTGGTATTGACTGTGTGCAGAGTTGAGTGTAGCCACACTGCAACTTTATGTCAAAAATAGCTAAGTTATTTATATTTCCCATCTCTAAGCGCTGCCCTCTCAGAAAGCCTCCTTTTCACAGTGGATGTTTCTGATCATGACTCATCAGCTGGCGGAATAAAATCTAAACAGAAAAAATGCTTGTATACAATCTAATGTCTATGAGAACCCACTAATTCTTCTGCGTATTTCTGCAAAGTTTATGTAAGGCCTCTGTTATTAGGTTGATTCAGCTCAGAGGGATGCAGTATTTTGCTTTTATGACTTTGTATAATCCTTTGCCCTGTAGTTCAAGATGCATTGTCCCCTGACTCACAATGAGTGATGAATTACAAGGTAGTGCTGCCAATTTTCCAATACAACAAAATGAGAGATATAAACAATCATTTCCTCATAAGAGCAACGTGAAGTAAGCTGGGCTCAACAAAACTGAAGTAAAACCTATAACAACACTAATTTTTCTTACAGACTGTGATTCAGTATCTCCTTTGGGTCCCATATTTGAAATTTTGGGTATAAAAAATGCAGGATTCATTTCTATAAGCCACCAACGAACCAAGGCCAAGTCTGGATAGCATTAATCTATGCATATGCACAGGTATGCACCTATAGGCATGAACATACACACATGCATAAGTTGTCAGTATTATTAATACTCCACATAAGACAATAACTCAGAGCCGTAATTTCTTAAGCCCTCATGTACCTTCTTACAGTGATTTGTTTTTTTTTATTGTAGGTTTAAAATTCAACAGCTCCGTACCTTAAATCAGGAAAATCTTCTCTTTCTGACAGCTGCCTTTTGCCCTGAGTTCAACTTCTGCTAAAAACTCTAAGAAACCCTAGAAATATTTCCCTTTCCTCAGAGCCTTATTTCTGAATTTTATTTCAACTGTTCCTATAACAAAACTATAACTTAGCCATATTTTTTGTGTGTCTTAGGGCTTCGCTTTAATTACCATGATAGTCAGAGGCTTCAGGACTGCTTTGCAAACCTTCTGTCTTCACCACTGTTTCCTTTGACACCTGCAAAGCTTCGTGGTTTGTGGAACCAAAAATTTAAATTACCCTGTAAATCGAGACATGCAGAAAAAAAGGACACCTTGTAGATCAGTAGAGGAAGAGCTACAGATATACACAAATATAGCTATATGCAAAAATGCAGAAATGCTGATGCCTACACAGGCAAACTTTGGAAAAATTCCACCACATTCATGAATCTTCCTCTCTCTGCCTTCACTGTATGTTTTTCAGAGTAGCAAATGTCACCCTTTTCCACTACGTTTGACCCTGAAGTAACTCTGTGAGTATCTATGACAGGGTGTAACCCTCCTTCATTATTACTCATAGGCACCACAGTATTATCCAGGGCTTCTTTTCCCAGCTTAACAGCTGAAATCTCCATGAAGAATAGGGTTTCTCAGGAGGAGAAAAAGAAAACAAAACTGAATCACAAGTCAGAGTGAAGGTGAGCTTTGAAAGTGAGCTAAAAAACCCGCAAAACTAGTACGGGGATTTGAAGAACAAGCCATACCATTGCAGACTAGTAGGAAGCAAAGATCTTTGGCTATGATGCTTTGGTTGGTCTGAAGATTGCAGAATAAGGACCTGAAAGAACAGGTTACAGCAGATGTAAGAAGAAGTGATTAACCATGTAGGAGAAAGTGGTGACCACAAAAAAGAGGCTGATAGGATTTAGTGAAAAGGGCATTTTAAAGCAAGTGAAGAGAGAAGAGTTGGAAAAAATCCACAAAATCAGGGAATCTAGTAACAAAGAAACAATAATGGTGTAAGGGGTTAAAGAAAAGAAGGGAGAAGAGATAATTATTTAAGCCATCTTTCCATTTTAAACAGGCCATGATGATAAAATCTACCAAAACCCTTGCAAAAACAACATTGATTAAAATCTGGGAGTTTGGAAGTAATGTATTCCCTTCACACTTATAAAATAAGCAACATTGCACAGAGGGAAGATAGATAGGCAATTCTGGAACTGAGGACCCAGGCAAAAAGCAATATGAAAGCCATAGGTCTTCCGAACCATGAGGCAGAGATGTGGATGAGCAGTAGGAAATTCATACTCCAGTGCACAGAGGGGGGTCTTACAGAAAAGATATTTTTGTAGCTCACTGTGCATGTGGTTGTAAAATGTTGCATGCAAAAATGAGAAGGAGGAGACAAGCTATCGGATGTGCCAGTGGCTTATTGAGTAAATGCTGATAGGCAGTTGGGATTTGAACATGTTTGCCTTCTGTACATGCAAATTGCCATAGCACCAGCAGATGTCTGGGTCAGCTCTTTTAGTGACTCTTATTATCAGGCTAATTTTTGTGAAGCAACAATTTTTGGCTAGGATGTTCTCATGAAGGTGAAAAGACGACAGCAGAATAAAGGACTGAAGGAAACCAGTTGAGAGATGAAAAGAATACTGTCAGGAGATTCGTGTTTCAGAAGGCTTCCCCTTTGAGCAAAGCTGTTTTACCTAAATCTTGCTTGCAAGCTGTCTGCAGGCTCAAACTAAGATCTAGAAGCTGTTATTCATGCCAGAGAGGCGATGTACGAAAACCACCACATTCTGAAATTCTGAATGCGCAAGATAGCAAATGATAACAAAGCATTAAGAGTTAATACTATCACTGTACCCTGTAATATCCAGTAAAGTTGGCTGCACATGTACTGATAAGGTAAGCAGAAGAAGGGTGCAAGGGTTGTCCCTCTGTCATCTGTACATATAGACTGCCAATGTCAAGTGGCCCTCTCCCAAATACAGCTTGGACATAGTTTAGGGGTAGCCTGGACCAGGGACTTTTCTGAACAGGCTGTGTGGATGAGGCCGTGGCATCTGTGTGGAGGATACTGGTTCGCTGTTGCCCTCCATGACCCTTCAGGGCCGAGGGCTGCCTTCGCTGCTCCAGCTGTGTGAGAAGGGACAGAGAGAGAGTGAAAACATCCCTCCCTTCTGAATCTGTTTAAATAAGTATGATTCATTTACTCCTGGAAATGAAGTTTTAGCTTAGAGTAGAGCAGCAGACAACTACTTCTCTAAACTGAAATCTCTGAACTGTGTAATGCTTACGTTTAGACTCTTGCAAAACTACTACATTCACAAACATTAATTTTAATATCTGAGTGGGTACATAAGTATATTCTTTATAGAGGTGAGACAAAATGGATATGACAATTGATATATTTCAACATTTTACATGTTAATCATGAATACAGTTCCTGGTCAACAAACAAGATGCTAATAACTGCATCAGTGAAGCTAAAGTAGGAGGCAGTATTGTGCATAGAGATTTGGAAAGATGGATATCAATGAATTATCAATAATAGATAATTTTATAGACGTGCTCAAATTTTCCTCAAACAAGTTTTTAAGTTTTGTATTTAACTCTAAAGCTTTTAAAAAAGAAGTTATTTCCATAAATGACATCTGTAAAATCTTCCAAGTAAAAATGCTCAAGGTAACAATACTCTTCGAGATTCACATACATTCACTTTTCTCAGTAAGTAGCCAGAGAAAAGAGCCTTCGTTTATGAACTAATAAATGACATATGAACTAATTATAACTACCCTTAGGTACTTTTTCTCTCCAAACTTCCACAGATCCAAGGGAATCCTGGCCTGTATCAGAACTAGTGTGGCCAGCAGGAGGAGGGAGGTGATCGTGCCCCTGTACTCGGCCCCGGTGAGGCCGCACCTCGAATCCTGTGTTCAGTTTTGGGCCCCTCACTACAAGAAGGACATGGAGGTGCTGGAGCGTGTCCAGAGAAGGGCAACGAAGCTGGTGAAGGGTCTAGAGAACAAGTCTTATGAGGAGCAGCTGAGGGAACTGGGGCTGTTTAGCCTGGAGAAGAGGAGGCTGAGGGGAGACCTCATCGCGCTCTACAACTACCTGAAAGGAGGTTGTAGCGAGGTGGGGGTTGGTCTCTTCTGCCAAGTAACGAGCGATAGGACGAGAGGAAATGGCCTCAAGTTGTGCCAAGGGAGGTTTAGACTGGACATTAGGAAAAATTTCTTCACTGAAAGAGTGGTCAGGCCTTGGAACAGGCTGCCCAGGGAAGTGGTGGAGTCACCATCCCTGGAAGTATTTAAAAGACGTGTAGATGAGGCACTTAGGGACATGGTTTAGTGGGCATGGTGGTGTTGGGTTAATGGTTGGACTTGATGATCTTAGAGGCCTTTTCCAACCTTAATGATTCTATGATTCTATGATTCTATGAATTTTGCCTAAGAAGCAAAATAAGATATTTCTCAGAAGCTGGGCTCTGTAACTACTTCCGCCCATGACTTCCAATAAACAATGCCATAATCAGCCAGGATCCTGCCTCAATTCTCTGCAAAACATCATCATGTTTGTTTACATGTTCAGGGGGTTTTGGTGCTTGTCTTGTTTTATTGGCAGATCTGAAAGGGGCACATTCTTTAGCGGTGACACGCTCTTGGATTCCACCCCAAAAGTGCATCAGACTGCACAGGATGTGTTGTTATCTGCTCCGTAACACATAGACAGTAAATTAACTGCTATCAGCCAGATGACAGACAGCTAAATTGAATGTTTTCATATAGTTTTCTTTAATTAGCTATATTTCTTGATACCTATCTTTTCTGATATTGCTCCTATATCAGATGTGAGAAGATTAAGTCTGTCAGAACAGTGAGGGAAATTATTATAGACAGCAAAGATACGACACACTGTCTGTGGCAGGCGCTTTTCAAACTAATGCCCTGTAGTATGTATTGCACACATTCATAAGCCCTCATTTCATGGTTCTACAAGTGTATTTTATCCTATGGAAAAAAAAAGAGATTCACAGCTTTCTCAAACGTGCCAGCAATTGCTCTGAGTCCTTGAGGAGCCTAAAACAATTGTATCTTGAAGAGTAATATATTTAGGAATGCTCATTTAGGGGGGCTGTGGTTGTGTTTTTAGAAGGATTTTATGACTTTCAATTCAGTACAATTGGATTCTTCATAAAAAATGAATTTCAATATGTACCTGAAGCTGAAAATCCTGAATGCCCAGAGTATAATTTGGGAAAATTATCCTTTCAATCAAAATTAATAAGTAAGGAAATCCAATAGTCAGAAAAATGCCAAATTCACTCATTCACTGAAGACTAAATGATATTTTCAGTGCATGTCTCCCAGCTATTCACTTACTCAAAAAAATCATATTCTCCAGTAATATGCACTAGACTTTTATATAAATGCCTGTCTAAGAATTTACGAATTTCACTGAAAGTTTCTTATTAGTACAATAATTCAGGATGTAGCTATGCTACCTGTCATAAAAAGCACAATCGTCGAACAGAATCCTATGACATGAATACGTGTTAATACATAAAAATCTCTGTCCTGTTCTTTCAGAACATATCTGTGTTATGTTTTACAGCAATACTGATACATGCTGTCTACACAGCTGAAAGATTAAAAAAAAAAAAAATGGCAACTCGTTACTGCACCAGAAATGTAATCTGCTGCAAAATCCAAGTAAGCAGAGATGTTATGGCAATTAATTAGGCTTGTTATTATTACTAGCAATCATTTCTGTGTGAAAAGGAGTTTCTTGAATTGCTGTGGATGACGGTGGTTCACTAGTTGGTTTACAAAGGTGCTTTATCTGGAGGACAGACAGAAATAGTTTGTGATAGAAAATAACTGTATCATGAACAAGTTTGTACCTTATGTAATATGTTTTTAGGTTGCCTCAGACATGCCCAGGAATCACATGGCATTTTGGAGGGGGCAGTCCTTGTACCAATGGGAGTGGGTAGGAAAGCATCGCAGAGTCTAAGGCAAGGATTCCATAGACCAGAAAGTTGCATTTTTACAGAACGAATGTTTAAGACAGCTTTATACAAGGTCATTTAACACAGTGTATTTTAGGACATACATACATAGATTTTCTATCTCCATGTTGTAATTAGCATCTCTGATTAAAACGCTTTCTTATTTCTGCACCCTCTTATCATGACAACATAAAATGGTAACTTTCATCAAATTACCTTTGCCTATAGTTTCTGGTATTTGTGTCCTACATGGCCAAGTATATATACTTGGTATGCTTGGTAGATGAGTCTTGACTTGCTTTCTTTTTTTTTTTTTTTCCACTGACATTTGAAAAACCTCCAATCTGCTTGCCTGTTGATTACATCTTGCATCACAGTTTTTGTGAAAAAAAAGTTCCCTTGCCCTGTGTGTCCCCTAAATTATGAATTATTCAACCACCACACTTAAAAACATTATCTGTGTTTTCAGTTCACAGTACATTAAATGCTGCAGTGACATCAGTCAATTGACTTTATTGTGCAGTCCTCAGAACTGTAAATGAACCAGATTTCAGCTGCAGACAGTCCTGCAACCTTGAGTACACTGTTTCTGTACAGCAGCACAAAAAAAGACCATTGTAAAATAAATTTCTGTAGAAAATAATCAACATTCACATAGAGTAACGATTTCATAAAAAATTGTAAGAGGGATTTGTGGGTCGATGTAAAAATCCCTTAAGCTTATGTACTGATCGTCATTAGGCTTGACAAGTGCATTGGGCTACATTAGATAACCTCATTAGCCAAGCACAGTTTACTTCAAGTCACAGATGGGTTTTGGAAGGTTAAAACTGATAATCACTTTTTGATTGTAAAATTGATGTTCAGAATAAAGGTATGTAATTTCCCTTAGGTCAAAAGCTGAGGGTTTCTTGGATGTTTTGTATTGTTTTTGCTTTGTTCTTCTGGAAGTAAAAACCTAAAGGTTGGCAAGGAATGTGGGAATTTAAAATTAATAATGCCTCTTCTTCTCAAAATATTTCTGTTGATTTTGTAGCGTGTACTTGATAGCTCATAAAAACAATAATAATTACAGTGCCAAAGTACAAAGAAAAAAAAACAGCCTGAGGTAATGGTTTTCCAAAGCTACAGATACTATAGATGCTGAAATGTGTGGAAAAAAAGAAGGACTGTTGTTGGCAGAACATGGAGGGCAGTGATTAATCTCAGGAAGAAAGGGGCAGATGTCAGACATTCACCAGCATGCAACACAAGTGAACAGCATTTAGAAAAACAAGATGCTTATGTTGCTCCAGGATAGCTCATCTTTCAAGCAAATATGGTAAGTATGACCAAAGCAGCATTTATCTTCAAAATGTCTTCTGTGATGGATGGCACAATTTTTCTTTACTTCACTCCTTTTTGCACTTCTTAGGACATGTTGATTTTCTGAAATGAAAGATCATTTGAATACAAGCTCTCATGTATTGATTGCACAATGGGAAGGGGAAAGAATCTTATTCAGGCATCTTTCTGATTTCTTTTTGTAGTCCTTGGTACATATTCATTAGATAGACTTAATTGCTTTACTTCTTCTGCTGAATTATGAAAGCATCCTCAGAGATCCACTGCAAGTGTCTCCACATAATATTGCTTCCTGTGTTTGTGCATTAAATCTCAGTTATCTTGGGGTAGAAGCTGAAGTCACATCTGTGTCATGATGAATGTCCACAAGTTTATGGGTGCTTCGTACACCAGTCTGGAAAGGAACTTCATTTTCATACTGAGATGAAGAGTTGTTTGCGCAATGAGGTTGGTTTCCAGTGCTCTAAAAGCTATTAATAAGCAATTATGCACAAGACACACAAGTGGCTGCTGCTTTTTTATTCCTGTGCAATGAATGTTTCATCACCGAATACTACAAAAAGTGAAATGTTTACAGTCTTGTTTGGTGCTTGTAAGACAAGCAGCTTTTAAGTTATGGAAGGAATTAACCCAAATCTTAATTCTAATGCTCTGTATGTTTAGCTGGAGAATACCCAGGTCTGGACAAATATAAATCAAATTGAGTCTAAATTCTCCATACCTGTGGTTAAATCGTGTCAAGGAACACCATCAGTAGTCTGTGTTGGTAAATGGTTAGAGAGGTCCCTGGCACAGGGACCAGCACCAACAGTACACAGCACAGCTAGGGGGTTAGCGTGGGCCAGGCACCATCCCCGAAAGGCAGTTTGGATGCTGCCAGCCACTTCTGAAGTGTAAAAGAGTTTAAAATATGGATGGGCTGCTCTGTGCTGGCCACTCTGTGCCAGGGAGCATACTGTGCATGTTAAATTTACTAGTATAAACAGTGCTTTTCTGTTTGCTCCCTGAGTGCTTTGCTTTACCATAGACTCTGTTGCTTGCAGGTGAAACCAAGAGACTTTGGAGACAGGGGACATGCTACCATCACCTGTACCTGGGCCAGCAACGAGGCATCGACCTTTGCAGCACCATCGCCTGCCGAGGCTGAGGTGGGGATATCACCCTGTCGGGAATGGCCTTGGTGTTGTGGGCCATGGCAGATGGGGTATGAAGACATCCTGAATGTGGTTATTGTCACCACAGAGGGGACAGAGGCAACTGAGCTACACTTCACAGACCCCAGCAACATAGATGTCTGGATCTGATCCAGACACCATTCTGGGCCTTACCCTTGACATGTCTTCCTTTCACGTTTTTCCCTTTGC
This sequence comes from Fulmarus glacialis, assembly GCF_000690835.1. Classification (NCBI taxonomy): domain Eukaryota; kingdom Metazoa; phylum Chordata; class Aves; order Procellariiformes; family Procellariidae; genus Fulmarus; species Fulmarus glacialis. The sequence continues at coordinate 12,726 of NW_009210016.1, forward strand.
GTGTAAAATTAACCACTGGCTTTTGCAGGGATTTGTGGGTCCAAGCTGCTAGACACTGAAGTAATTTTCATATGAGCATGTCTGAGCTTCTGAGGTGTACAGCAGTAATATTTTTTTCAGTGAAAGAGCACAAGAAGAGAATAGTCTCCTCAACCTTCACTTCATATTAGTTTGCACTCCCCCTACCCCGCATCTTTCAGAGTTGGATGACTTTGGACTTTTACAGTCACTAACACATCCTATAATTTACAGTGACTGTACTTCAGGTTTCACAGTATTATGCCAGAGGCTTACGAATCAGCCTCATAAGTTCACCTACAGCCCCGATTCCTCTTGTAGCAATGGTGCATACCTTCTGCGGGTCACACAGTTTCCATACAAAATATCCAAAAGTGTGGAAAGTGTCTAGAGGATGTGTTCAAGGACTAGCCTTCAAAGTGGCTGTTCTTACAAAAGGCAACCTCAGCAGCAAGATGTAAAAATTTGTGACTGGGATTGATTACAATAGAGAACCTAAACAAACACCTCTCATAATCATTGGAAACAACTACAGCAGGGCTATGACATTTGCAATGTGAATATATGACTCAACAAACTCGCCATATAAAAGGCTGAGAGCACTTGGAGAAGATACTTAAAATTTCTGCTCATTTGATTAGACCTTTTTTTGTAAATAGATTAAGCAATACAGGCTACAGGACACCAGAGGAATGACTTGTCTGAAATATTGCTAAATGCCTTCTGAAAGGCATATAGTTGAGATAATCTCTCTGATTGGGAACAAACTGGATTATGGAAGTCCTGTCAACTAGAAAGATTATATTATGCTTATATGGATTCATCTAGCAGCATCAAGTCAATGGCCATTCAGGGAGAAACCAAGCACTGAATTAAAAGTAGGCCCATAATGTGTTCTCATGACAGTGTCCAGGGAGCATTACAGTTCACAGCGAGTGTGAGTTCAAAAAAATCTTCAATCATTTCTCTCTAATTCACAGTAAATAAAATCACTTTTTAAACAATTGTGATTCATTGCTAGCAGGCAAACTATGAAAATTACATCTTACTGAGCACTTTTTTTCCCCACACAGGGTTTAACACTCCTGTAGTTAAAGAAAAGAGCATTTAGGGCAGTGCTTTTTGCCATATATTCCATGTTTCTTGCATCAGGCAGGGATCAAGCTTCACACATGATTCTGCAATAACACAAATCCAGAAATAAATGCATATGTCATATAACACTTGCTGATTACTGAAAGCCTTCACTGTGGAGCTATAAGGAGTCACACCAAGACCTCACAAAATCCGACTGCTCTTTCTTCCATGTCTCTCCCACCTCATTTGCACAGTTTGGTAAATTTTGGCACCTGAAGTCATCCGGCCTCAGTGTTACATCTGTCCAACCTATCCACTCATCCCATGTGCTTGTAATCTGTAATAAATTTAGCTTTCATTATTGGCATAATTTATGAGCTGAGATTAGTCTATCTTTATAATAGAGACTAGGTGGATACTTCTGTGGCAACATACTATGAACAGTTTTCTGAGAGAATAAAACACTAAAAGTCACCCTAGCCATTTTGGAATACGAGATCAAAATTCCTTGGAAACAATCCCATAAAACTGCTGGAACTAATACTATTTTGAGGGTCTAGTTTTGTAAAGACCTTTGGGCAGTGCACTGCCGAGCTCTGCAAAGCCTATGTCCATTTTCGAACTTGATTCAAGCAATAAAGTTGAAAGCCACAAAAGAAATCTGATGGCGCGATGGTAACTTGAGGCTTTCAGCAGGGAGATGAGGGATGAAGTCCTTGCAAAGCGAAAAGTGACCTGAAACTGAAACTTTCCTACTACAGGAAGGCACTCTGACTTCCTTACCGTTCACAGGATACAGGTGTTTATCTGCTCTGCCTTCAGCCTCCTATATCCTGAGTTTTCCTTAGGACCAAATCTGGTAAGTGTGGTCTGAGAAAGACAAACCAGTTTGGGCCCTTCAGGTCTTTTTTTGAATTCTAATGTAGTCGAAATATGAGATAGCTACCTTGTCCCTCAGCATTACCAAAGATTTAGGACGCTCTAGGTTTGTCAAGAAACAGGCTGGGAAGTGTGCAGGGAGGGTGTTGTGGTTTAGCCCCAGCCGGCCACTGAGCACCACGCAGCCGCTCGCTCACTCCCCTGGGTGGGATGGGGGAGAGAATCAGAAGGGTAAAAGGGAGAAAACTCGTGGGTTGAGATAAAGACAGTTTAACAGGGAAAGTAAAAGCCGCGCACGCAAGCAAAGCAAAACAAGGAATTCATTCACTACTTCCCATCGGCAGGCAGGTGTTCAGCCATCTCCAGGAAAGCAGGGCTCCATCACGCGTAACAGTTACTTGGGAAGACAAACGCCATCACGCCGAACGTCCCCCCCTCCTTCTTCTTTGCCCAGCCTTATATACTGAGCATGATGTCATATGGTATGGAATAGCCCATTGGCCAGCTGGGCCAGCCATCCCGGCCACACTCCCTCCCAGCCCCCTGTGCACCTGGCAGGGCACGGGAAAATGAAAAGTCCTTGACTAGCATAAACATTACTTAGCAACAACTAAAACATCAGTATGTTATCATTATTCTCATACTACATCCAAAACACAGCACTCTACCAGTTAATAGGAAGAAAATCAACTCCATCCCAGCCGAAACCAGGACAGAGGGATACAGACAGCAATTTAGGAGCGTGGGGAACTCTAGCAGGACTTTGTGAAGTATGGATGTGGAGGTGCTGACTAGGCATGTTTACTCTTTTGTGGATCTACTCCTTAGTCTTGTCGAATGCCAGTGGGACTTAGTCTTTTTTGTGACCAAGTCATAACCGGAAGTGAGTCTGGCTCATCTAAATCGCTTTGATCTTATAATATTAGGTGAACACAAGAGTGTCTTCACATTTGCTCTCAGAAGGTGTTTGGGCAGAGCCTCATCACAGAACAGATGAATCATTTCTTCTGATAGCTGAAAAGGAGGGTTTTGGGGTAGAGGAACAGGCCAGAAGGTCTTGAACTCATGGTGGGAGGAGGAAGAGAAGATTTCCTTAGCAGGAGGTACCTGCAGGCTCTGCCTCCCAGCCCTTATCTAGTCTCATTCCCCCAGGCTGCAGCAGCGGACACAGACCTTATCGTGTTTCCCTTCCCCACAACCTCCCCCTCCCCTGCCAGCTCCAAGTGGAGCAGAAAACAAGCAAATTCCTCTGCCCTGCCCACAGCTCCCCTTCTTTCTCCTGAGCTGTGCAGTGTTGCTGCTTATCAACAACTTTTTACCTGGTCGACCGTTCAGACCTAGCCCTGCCTGCTGTCCCCAGGGCTGCTGATACAGCACGTCCCAGCACACAGGAAAGGACGAAAGAAGGCATAGAGGCTTGAGAGAGCAGTCACAGTAACCATGGGTGGTAAATTGAGTTGTGCCATGTGCACACGCGCGTGAACACATGGCACGCTCATGTCTTCAGCAGTGAAGGCCCAAATAACATCCTGAACATGAGTGCCATCCTGATACGCTGCCTGCCTGGTCCTTGCTGTCCCAGTCCCGAGTAGAGGAATAAAACCTCAACGTGGTTGTGTAAGGCACAGCAGGGATCTGAAATTCAGAGGATGTGGGGAATATTTGTGTCCAGTCAGTCATATAGGCACCATCACCTTGTAGGAAAGTCTGTCTTCACAAGGGCGTCCTCCCAGGGTAGCTGCCACCCCCAGAATTAAAAGGTCATCATTCTCTTTCCCATTACCCCCCACCAAGCTGTGTTTGGTTGGCAAAGTACCAAACATGAAGCCAGGCAGCAGACACTGTGGTTTCATTCTTTAAACAGCAGACACAGAATGAGAAAGAACAGAAATAATTTCTTGCTTCATGTCAGACCTCATACAAGAGACACCAGTGGGAGCTGATGTATGCTCCCAGCATGTCAGTGGGAAAGACAGAAAAGACTGGGATTAAATCCCCAGTTCTGGCTCCTTGTCTAGAGAGAAAGGAGCCTCCTCTAGCCCATGAAAAGTAATTCAACGGTGACTGAGACAGCTGCTAGTTGTGAAAATCCGAGTTTCACTAAGACGGCCAGACCAGCAGCTCTTGGAATTATTGATGCCAAAACAACATACATTCAACCTCCTGCAGTTGCTGACAAAGTTCACCGCATGCTGTGCTGGATTTTGGTACAGACCCTGACAAACTCAGAGGTTCTCAAGACTCTGCAAGGAGGTAGCAGTGACTGAAGAGCATCAGAATGAAAATTTTCTCTGACATCCATCTTTAAAAATGTATCCACCTCAGCAATGACACTGTTTGACAATGCATACCAATGATACACTATGATACAGATAGAAAGAAGATAGCATTGTAGGATGGATAGTGTACACTTAAAGGAAAATGAAGAACAGTGGTTATGAGTGCTTTTAATGTTAAAGCTGTCACTGAAATGAGGTTTAATTCTGGTAAAGCTGAAGGCTGTTTCTAAGTTTGGATGCTGAATCAATGCCATCTAGTGGTGGTAGTGTTGGGTTTTTCTTTTTTTTTTTTTCGGTTTTATGGTCATGAAGTTCACAGCCAGTTTATCATCACCAAAGTTCCATCTAATAAGTAGAAAAATTTCTCGGTGTCTTTCATACCCTTGTGAAAATTGTCTAAATATTCCTCCAGGCTGAGCAACTAAAAGCCATTGATACATAATGATCAAGATATGCACAAATTCAGAAATACTTAAATTTCCATTAGTTCAAATAACCGTATCCATCACAGACTACAACTCTGCACTACATCACAGACTACAGCACTGCATCACAACTTATCCAACACTCCCAATTTTAAAAGAACATCTTTACTTCATTATGGCCTAAGGAGATAGACCAGATTGACCAGCACCAATAACCTTATATCAGTTTGCCTAACAAAAGGTATTTCCTCTAATGATAGGCCTTACAATGAGCTGTATTTTCTTAACTTTTAATTATGAGCATCAAGTTCCGAGGTGTTTGTCATCACACCTGGCCCCTCAGCAATAAATTCTTCTATGTCAACAAGAGTTGACAAGAACAGTAGTTAACAAGCAGGATTCATTTCAAAGGTTTGCAGGAAAACAAAGACGTTCTGAGCCCCCTGCAGTCGTATATATGAAAAATGAACTACTTTGGTGGTCTGTTGTTTGCTTGCAGAGTACTGGCAGAAGTAAAATGTCAGAAACAAATGTAGCCTTATCTCATTACCCCTACAGGGTGTCTGCGGTAGTGAGTGTAAATTAGAAGACATACACAGTTGTGAGCGTTGCACTCATGAGGCAGGAGTGCTGAAAGTGGGTCCTACGTATAACTGATCATTTTCTTAATATATTCTTCACTCAAGGGTTTATATTAGAGTAGATACACTCATAAATGTTTGGTATTCTATTCAGTGCTGTGGATTAAATGCAGCTCTCAGAGAAGCTGTTGCTTTAATTTATTCCTAGTATCAGTGCTGATCTACAGCTCACCTGGCAACAGGGACAGAGGAGATGAGGGTTGTACTGAAATGTGAAATGGTAATGTGCTGAGCACCAAAACTCAGTAAAGACTGAATGCCTAAAACACAACTAAAGGTGACAAAAGCAAAAGCTCTGCGGGCAGGAGCTTAAAGCAGCTCTGGAAAAATTGCAGTGAGAGAATTCTTTGCTTTGTGTTTATTATATCGGTTTTTGTTACGTTGTCCTCTTCTTATGTTTACCCCTACTCTTTCTCTTTTTCCCTTATGGGTTCCATGAAGCTCTTCAAATCTGTCCTTTTACAGAGATGCAAATTCAGGCTTATCTTGTAAACAGTGCTGGTATAGGAGACTGGGTTTTGAAAACTTGATTGCTGCTGCAAACTTTTCTCCCCTTGTGAAAAAGCCCTCTGTGACTTCATTAAAAAAGGCCAACAACACTGGAGATATAGGTCCTTACACCTGCAAATTTCTAATACATTTTTATAAACATAAGTGAATCAATCTGAAATTTAAGAAATTTTGTAAAAGCCAAATACCTTTACCTATCTAGTACATGAAAAATCTGTACATGTACATTGAACATCTGCAACTGATGCATATATGTATATATAAAGTAATATGCTTTATATAACAGACTGGAATCACATACAATCCTTGTTTCCTTTCCAAATTGTTGTACTTTATGCTGTTTCTGACAGTACTTTAAAAAATTAAGAACTGCTGTGGCAAGTCTTCTTGTCACAAATTCTTCCTGTCTTGCAAACAGGAGAAAATCAGCAATAAATGAAGGAAAACACTGTTAGTGACACATTGCTTTAATTTATTTCCGTCAGAGGCAATGCATTGCCAACTAGAATTACTGTTACCTTTCAGCAAAGTCCATTTTTTGATGGGAATTTGACACCTGACCTGTATGAACAGTACCAACCCTCAGAAACAACAAAAAATGCCTACACCACTGGACTGTAACATCTTCTCTGCCTGTCTTCTCAGTTGCATCAGCTGGGGCTTCAAAAGCTCATAAGTTAGTATTATCATCCAACACTTTGCTTTTCCTGGGCATAAAGTCATAGATTTCCCAGCTGAACTGGATGCTTGGGAATTACTTTAGAGGAGATTTAGAGCTTTGGGAGTGAGTCCCTTGAGATGTGTTTGTCAGAACGTGGTATGAACACAGTAGCTGACGGCAGCGTAAACAGACTGTAGTTCTTGGTACTCAACCTTTCCAGTATACTCCTTCCAGCATTTATTTTAATAATTCACAATAACAGCCCCTGCTTTTAAAATCTTGTGAGCCTAAGAAATGAAAAATACTTTTTTCCACCTCTTTAAAGCTACATATGAATTATGCTTGAAGTTTAGACTGGACTCAGTGTCGAGCTTGCCAGATGTCCAGTTTAATCTCAGGAAGCCACCTGGTGAAAGGCTTGGGGGTAGCCAGCTAGCATGGGCTTGGCCATCTTCCACCGTCCCCTCTGCCTTGCAGTGACCTCCAGTGCCCAGTGTTGGGCAGACAAAACGGGCCCCGACTTTTCCTGCAAGCACATATCACATATCATAGATGAGGCCTAATGGTCAAGAGAACACAAACCACTCACTGGTGGAAATTTGTATCTTCTTACCAGAAGCCGCCAGTTGTGACACTGTCACATTTGCACTCCCACTGAGCCACTGGAGTTGAAAACTCTGTCTTGGCCTGTGCCCACCTCCCACCACATTAAATCCTGACATTAACCTGAAATGACAGAGTCTGTCTATCCAGCTGTAAATTAGACAATGCTGTTCTGTTTTGGCAGCTGTAGCACCCACCGACTTGAAGCCAAGCTTGGTCAGGTCTGGGAGGCAGCTCTGGCATTATTAGTCACCCGTTGGCCAAGGCTGTGTGAGACTCTTCCGTACATCTTCATTTTTACAGACGGGGACTGCATAAGAGTTTGGCAGCTCAAAAGAGAAAAAAAAGAAAAAAAAATCTTGTCCTTGCCAAGGTCTCATGCGACAACAGACAGCTGAAAGCTTTTGGGCTTTGAAAAAAAGTTCCCCTCTTTCTTCCCAAAGCCTTGCACTAACATTGTTAATAATTTCAAGAGAGAAGTGAGCGAGGCTGCGAGACCCACCCCTGCAGTTGGTGACGGTTATTATGATCTAATTGGTTAAATAGCACTGGCCTCTTTTGAATATGTTTGAAGATACTTTTAATTATAAAATTCAATGAAATATCCTTCATGCTTTATTAAGAAGTAAGAACTAGTAGTCACTATTATGAAGAATTTTTTACTGATGAAAGAAAATGAATGTCAAATAAAGGGATAATGAAATTACACTTATTCTTTTCCTCCTGTGAGTGAATATGATATTAGAGTTTTGCTTCTGCAGAGTTTCCGAGCACTCCTGGTATGTCTTTGCACAACAGAGAGCTCATGGCAATTCCTCAAAGAGTTACATCACAAGGATATTATAGGGCTGCAGATGTGCCCTACTTTTACACACAGAGTATCCAGAGGCGTTTTCTTGTTCCTCTTCTAATTTCCTTGTGCTTAATATTTGATGGAAAATCCTAAGAAAAATGCCTAATTCCTACCTCTTTAGGTGATTAAACACCTTTGAAAATCTGAACCTAGGACAGTTTTGTTAAATGCATTCTTCTTGTATCAATTGCCATGAGTAGTGTTGTGATGCCATCTTTCTACTAAAGAATCCACTTTTGAAGACAGAACAAAACTCAGTCAATCACCTGAATACAATATTGCCCTTCTGTTTTCAGCCACCGCTCCAACACTTTTCCTTTTCTCACCAGGTGTTTTGTAAGAAATGGCTGTTTTCCTCCAAAATACCATGTAACTTTAAGAAACTGGTGGCCAATCAGTCGTTATCAAGACAGAACCTTTTTAAACCATACATTATGTGGCAGCTTAATGAACAGTGTTTTGCAGGCAAAGGATGAGCATAATACATGTGCAATGGTGTTCCATTCTTCTCTCCCAAGTATTTTCGTGTGGAAGACAACTTATCAAGTGCAATGTAGCAAAATGCACTGAGAAAAGATAGCACTAAATATGAGTTTACAAAACATCCCACCTTTTTGGGAATGGCTCCCTCAGCAGTGGAATCCCCTTTCATTTAAAATCCATTCAGCATTGTTACAGTGAGCATCCACATGACTCCACGATTCAGAAGCTACTAGAGACTGTCAGGTGGCTGTAGGACAGAAGCGTTGAACTGATGTAATATGTTTCTGGCACTAGGTGAAATAAGTCAAATCTCTTTTACTGCCCGATAAATTATTTTTGTTTTGGCAGAAGTGCAGCAGATATCACATTTCTGATTAGACTACACAAAGAGACTTCAGTACATGCTCCTCAGAAAAATAGCTGTGCATGAATATGTGTATGTATAGGGGACACTGATAATGTAAATAGGGCTTCTTTCTTTCTTTCTTTCTTTCTTTCTTTCTTTCTTTCTTTCTTTCTTTTTCTTTCCTCATTCTTTATTTCCTTCTTTCTTTCTATTTCATCTGTAACAAAGTCTCAGTTATTTTTACAACTTGTCTTCAAATAAATATTCTGCTATACAATGTATTTGCCCTAGTTTCTTAGATGAAGCAGCTTTTGATCTATGCTTCATATGAAATACAAATATGTTTGTATTTCTGTCTGACTTCGGGAAAGATATTTTCAAAAGCTGCTCATCAGCCAGCTCTCCGTTTTCTTGAAAAGAAATCCTACATCCTTTGGTGAAGAATAACAGCCATATCCCCTCAATGACATTCAAAGGGAATTTAGAGCCATAGGGTCAGAATAGTCACTTATTGTGGACAGGACTTTAGTATGCATGGGTATCTTCCAGAAATGAAATTGCATTTCATGAATTGCATTCCTCACAGCAACCCTCCTCCCCCCGAATTAAACACCCCCTCTTCTCTCTGCACAACCATCGAGAAAGGAGGGAATAAAAAAAACCTGTAAGCCAGCCACAGCCGTCCATTGCTAGGCCTAATCATCAGCAATTTTGTCACAAAGTAAAACCCGGAGCTCAGTAACTCTGGGATTACACATTTAAAGTGAGCTTTAAAATGGAGATTGCAAGAGTGTGTCAGAGCAATCCCAATGCACCGCTCTCGCCAGATTTCCAGATTCCCTTTGTGTTCAAGGACTTCAGATAAGGAATCGTTTAACACCAGCTTAACCCCTAGTTTCTTCCTCTATGAAGAAGGCTGCAACCATTTGCCATGCGGGTTATAAATATACTTTTGTCCCTGCAACCAAGCAAGATCTGATTTCTGTTTCTGTCACTACTGCATTACATTAGCAGACAGGTTTTTGGGTTTATTGGTTTTTTTCTTTGATCTAGACATATTTAAATATTATTGAATAATGAAATCAGAAAAGAAATTCCAACTACATTAAAAAGATACACTGATTTGTATCTTAAGTGATATGAAAAAGAAATAGGAAGGCTTGTCTAGATTAATAAGGTAAGCAAAAATTCTTAGAAAATGCTGCCAAGAAACACATCTGGCAATTTAGCCACATCACTGAATCCTATCCATGACAAAAGGCAGTCTCACAACTGTCAGAAAAATGCATATATTTGCATTTCCTATACACATCTTCAAAGTGGCAATATATATGGCATATTTTTCAGTGAAGATAAATAAAACCACAACAGCACGCTAGCTGGTGTGCTGTAACCGCTAAAATTGTAACTATGCTCCAGAATTACTCTTACAAATAGAATCTAAATGGTACCACCATGGGGAAAGAACATGAGTTAGAGCCCAGGCTCAATGCACTAATTGGTGGGATCACTGCAGCAAATCAGGGCAAGAAATGAAGAAAATGGGAAAATGCTACCTGATAGGAATAGAGATTTTGAGTAGCCTGAAAGGTTTTCTACATTGGACAGAATCAAAAGCAGCAGGAAGAAAAAACAGCAGCCAAAGCACAGGAAGTATTGAGCAAGATGTTTTGAACTACCACAACAAAAATGCATATTGTCTGCTAACAGTGTTTACTTAGATATTCACACATTAAATGTTCAATTAAAGTAATAAGATCAAAGTAGACGGAAAGTAATGTAGGAAATGTTAAATGTTGTTGTATGAATTCTTTGTGCTCTCTCAGACCACTTGCCACCCAGCTGAATAGCCTGTCTTCAGAGGTGGTCAGCTACTGATGCTTCAAGGGAAGGCTAATAAACAAAACAGAAGCAAAGCAGAAGTGCTGCTGTGGGAAAAACATCCTCTTTAGCTTTGTCAAGACACTGAATGAAACTCTGGAGCTTGAGGTCTAGTTGTAATATTTGTTTTAACATAGACCTACCAGTGTCAGGAGCATGTTAGGAGCTTCAAAGGAGATGGATGAACATGGGAACTCAGAATCCCACATTTCAAGCCCAGATAGACGATGATTATTATTTGTCTAAGCTCTCACCTGACACATTTCTCCATACACAGATTGGAGAATGTGTGTCCCATCTACGCGCCCCCCCCCCCCCCCCATAAAGAGCACACTAAAGATCTTTCTAAAAACTGTGCTGTTTCACGCTAAGAATTCTCGGTGATGGCCTATTCACCGCTGTCCATGGTTAAACTGGATGAATATTAAACGAAATTAGTCTCCATAGCTTCTAGTTGCAGCAGCTGGACCTTCTCATCAGCTCATGAGACACTTAAGAAGACCTCATATTTGTTCCTGTACCTAAACACAGTGGTGAAGTTTCTTGTGGTCTTTTTCTTCGGCATCTGAATGAACCAAGGTCCTTACACACCTATTAGAAGTGTTGTCTTCCAACTCCTGCATCTTTCAGTGTATTTTGAAATTTCTCCAGTTTTCATAGTCATCTTGAAGCACAGTCAACAGCTGCAAACTGAGGCTAGGCTCCTTCTTTACTTTTATGTCATCATCCCTATTTAAACAGCTAAAGATTCCCTTTATTATAGAGACAGAATCAAGTAATTACATTTCTTATGAGAAATTCTGAGGTAATTACCTAGCACTTCTCAGAGTCACTGCTTTCTATCACTTCACTTCCCATCCCATAAGCATTCAAAGTTCCAATTTTAGAATATTCCACTTAAAGGGTGAAACTGTACTAAATGAGTGATTTCCTATTTGTTTAGATTTACTGATAACTGAAGATATTTTTAGACATCTAAGTTCATGTATGGGGAAAAATTTTATTTCTAATAGAAGTGGTTGAGTTTATTTTGGAGTTCATACTAAGCAAAATAGATTTTCAGATTTTTTTTACTTAGCAAAAAAAGGTTGTTGGAAGAGGCCACCTATAAACAACTAAACGATTTGATTTTATACTGTCATCATTGCACAGTTGCTTTTCTCGAGTTACATTCTATTGATTTGGGGGATTATATGGCTTGAGGAGAAATTAATCTCCCTGATTATCTAATCTTATTCTAAAGTCTGCACTATTTTAGACTGAGAATCACGAAGAGCTTGATGAAATAACTGCCTTCATTTCTAAAGCTGTGTTAATAAAATGTGGCAATTTAAAAAATATAATTAATTACATTTGCTTCTAAGTGATGATGATTACTCTATAGTTTAACAAGAGGACATAGGCACCCATTTCCAGTTACAGATTCAATTCAAGACCTAATTTTTAGTTCACAGGATTGAAAACTATATCCCTACAGCTGTAGATCATTATAGATAGATGTTGAGTTCAGTTTACTGTGTCCTGTGTACTGTAGCAATTATAACAACTAGAATTTTATTAATACACACAGTAAAAGCAGTATCAAACAATATGATGTCTTTGACACAGACAAGCTTTTATCACATTGTGTATGATGGAAAATTTCTCAGCTTCTTCATGTTTCCCACATTTGACAGCTAATTTAAAGTACTTCAATTTTATATAGCACCTACACAGTTATTTAGTAACTAACAATGATCATTCTTTGTAAATAGACACCAAATCTAAGGTCAATTTGAGGTAATTTATTCTGACACACATGGCCTGAAGATATACGTGAGAAGATGTTGTGCTGGTTAAATGCTTCTAGGTAGATATGATACATTTTACTGAAGAGCCTACAATAAAATCAGATGTGTGACTCTTCATGCTATTTACACAAGATAAATATTATGTAGACTGCAAATATTTAACCATCCTAATTTTATTTAGTCTCTCTAGTTTAACAGATTACTTCCTCTTTATCATTCCAGCTAAACTTTGAATGCTAAATAGCCAACCAGATTAGCAGCAGCTACAACCATAAGCAGAGCTGACTTTTGATTATTCAGAATGTCAAGAAAATATGGACAAGTCAAGACTACTGTAAGAAGATGTGAACCTTCACTTGCTGAGGCAAATGCTCTAATCATCCGAGTTGATTCACTAGACCATGACTACAACATGACTATAGTCAGAGCAAGATTATAGCCTGTTGTTCAGGGCAGTCGCTTGGGAAAGGGAAAGGGAAAACTTGGGTTTCAGTCAGTTCTGCAATTACCCCTTCATTTAAATATTTTAACGTAATGTCAGGTCCTTCCTGCTGCTGGAAGCCTCTTCCATGTTCTTTTTGAAGACTATTTCTTTTGTTGGAAAATCCTTGAGGATTTTTTTTCTTCTTTTTGATGGGATTTTTTCCCATCAAAGCAGCTCTTTTCCTCCTACTAGTTATGTTACACTTTGCAATGAACTTTGGTTGACTGCCTATTTGTCTTTTTGAACATGGATAAGCAGGATTTCATACTTGTGGCCTCAGGGATGTTCATTGGGAGTCAGGACATGAAAAGCAACTGGGAAGGAAAAGGGCATACACATAAAATAATTTTAACAATTCTGAAAACTTAGAAAATTTAGCCTCTCTGTGTGTGGACTGTGTAGAGGTGACAGTGACGTAAGATGAAAAAGGCAGACAAAGAAAGAAGAAAATAGCCAGGAGAAGCAATGAGAATTATTAAGGCGTGCATCAGTTAACTAACTGATTATGCATTTGAATAATATACTACTGTGAACATTGCTCTTCCAGGAAACTGTACAATTTTGAAAATAGCATTAAAAGGTTTTCTGTACTTACAGTTTTCTGATGAAATTACCATGGGTCAAAAATGTATCCAATTACTAAACTACATCTGAATGTCCATGGCTTGACACATTAACATCAAGAACAACTGAGGTCAGAAATGCAAGACAATGTAATACGTGTGAAAACTCTTACTGTTACTAGTTTTCACATGTATAACATTATGTTCTTACTACTATTGTTACTAAATATCATAATAAAATAGATTTATTTAACTCAATACTTTTGTATAGATTATTTGGCATAGATTATTAAAACTGTAAATCCATTTGAGTAATATCTACATCAGAGATGTACAGAATTAAGGATATATTTCACCTTCAGCAACTATTTCTAGAGCATAATACCAATAAGCATAATAAATAAAGCTTCAATATGCTGAGATAGGGAGTGGATTTTCAAACTAGGAAAGAACTATTACAGAAAGATATGGTTCACCCATTTTTCATTTTACATTAATTCTTCCTCTGATGGGATCTATATGAAATATAATCTCTTACTTTAGAGAATTCCCATTTTTAGAGGTTTTATTTAATGAAATAGCTCTGCACACAGAGTGCACTATATGTAACTAATTTGCTTAGCAAAAATGTTGAATAAAATTTTCTAACAGCTTCCTAATTTTTTAGTTTTCATGAAAGTTGGAAGAAGCACTAATTATGAGTGAGGTCTATGAAGGGGTGTTCTTCAAAATGTTTAAAAATGGGAAACAAGGAAACATCACACTCATTTTTTAAAAAGGTAAAAAGGAGGATTCTGGGAACTACTGACCTGTCAGTCTCACCTCTGTGCCTGGTAAGATCATGGAACAGATCCTCCTGAAAGATATATTGAAACATATGGAAGACAGGGAGGTGATCAGAGACAGTCAACGTGGCTTCACGTTGGGCAAATCATGCCTGACTAAACTAGTGGCCTTCTATGATGGAGTGACTGCATCAGTGGTCAAGGGAAGAGCTACAGATGTCATCTATCTGGACATCTGTAAGACCTTTGATAAGGTCCCCCACAGCATTCTTGCTGCTAAGTTGGAGAGAAATGTGTTTGATGAATGGATTTTTAAATGGATAAGGAATTGGTTGGATGGTCATGTCCAAAAAGTTACAGTCAACAGCTCAATGTCCAAGTGGAAACCCCTAACGAGTGTTGTCTCTCAGGGGCCCGTACTGCTACCAATACTATTTAATATCTTCACCGATGACATGGACAGTGAGATTGAGTGCACCCTCAGCAAGTTTGCAGATGACACCAAGCTGAGTGGTGCAGTTGATATGCTAGAGAGAAGGGATGCCATTCAGAGGGACCATGACAGGTTTCAGGAGTGGGTCCATGCAAACCTCATGAAGTTCAGCAAGGCTAAGTGCAAGGTCCTGCACCTGGGTCGGGGCAACCCCCAATATCAATACAGATTGCGGGATGAATTGATTGAGAGCAGCTGTGCGGAGAAGGACTTGGGGATGCTGGTGGATGAAAAACTGGACATGAGCTGGCAGTGTGCACTTGCAGCCCAGACAGTCTTATCCCGGGCTACATAAAAAGAAACGTGGCCAGCAGGTAAAGGGAGGTGATTCTTCCCTCTACTCCACTCTCGTGAGACCTCACCTGGAGTACTGCATCCAGCTCTGGGGCCCCCAGCACAAGAAAGGCATGGACCTGTTAGAGTGGGTCCAGAGGAGGTCCACGAAAATGGTAAGAGGGCTGAAACACATTTCCTATGAAGAAAGGCTAAGAGAGTTGGGGTTATTCAGCCTGGAGAAGAGAAGACTCTGGGGAGACATTATTGCAGCATTTCAATACTTTAAGGGGGCTTATAAGAAAGATGGAGAGAGACTTTTTAACAGGGCTTGTAGTGACATGACGAGGGTCAATGGTTTTAAACTGAAAGAGGGTAGGTTTAGATTGGACATAAGGAAGACATTTTTTACAATGTGGGTGGTGAGACACTGGAACAGGTTGCCCAGAGAAGTTGTGGATGCCCCATCCCTGGAAGTGTTCAAAGTCAGGTTGGATGGGGCTTTGAACAACCTGATCTAGGTGAAGATGTCCTTACCCATGGCAGGGGGGTTGGACTTGATGACCTTTAAAAGTCCCTTCTAATCCAAACCATTCTATGATTCTGTGATTTTAAATGAAATATAGATTTATCAAAAATAATAAAAAACCCAAACCAGAAAACCACCTCCCCTCTATTAAGCACAGATAATTTTTCTACTTTCAGCTCTGACATAAAGACTAAATTTAAACTGCTCTACAGCATAATGTCAATTGTCCAAAGAAGACATTTCATAAGTAGATCAGACTTGTATGCTATTGCCCATCCTAGATCTCCAAAGCCTTTGACTAAATTTGATTTCTAAACTAGAGGTCAGTCAGCCTCATTCACTTTGATTTCTGGGAAAATCATAGACAGTGTTCCCTTGGAACATGCTTCTGGGCATGCAAAGGAGAAGAAGATGATGGGGAGGAGCCTTCATGGCTCTACCAAGGGTGGGTGCCAACTGAGCAGCCTGACTGCCCTTGGTGATACAATGACTGGATGGATGGATGAGGGGTGGACAGCAGACGTCATTTACTGTGACTTTAGCAGAGCTTTTGACACTTTCTTCTGCTGTGTTCTTGTATACAAGTTAGGCTGTTACAGTCTGGATGGAGGGCCACCAGGATGGTTGGGGCTGGAGCACTTGTCCTGCAGGGTGAGGTTGAGGGACTAGGGCTTGTTCAGCCTGGAGACAAGAAAGCTTTGGGGGCACCTAACAGCAGCCCCTGGTACGTACGGCATTAGCCAGAAAACAAAAACAAGCTCGTCACAGTGGCACATGGTGGGAGGATGAGAGACAACAGGCATAAATGGAAATAAGAGGGGTTCAGACTGGATTTAAGGAAGGTTTTCAGCCTGAGGGCAGGGGCACAGGTTGCCCAGGGAGGCTGTGCAGTCTCCATCCTTGGAGGTTTTCAACACCCTCCTGCACAAACCCCTAAGCAACCTGGTTGGATCTCGCAGCTGATCCTGCTTGGAGCAGGAGGCTGAACCAGAGACCTCCCAAGGTTTCTTCCCACCAGTGTTATTGTGAGGTTAAAATTGATATATAGCTGTCTAAAATACCCACTATAACTGCAAGAATTTCAACTATTTTGAATATTCTGTTCCTGTTCCCTCAGGCCTGTGAAGAAAAGATGACACTTGCAAAGAGTCCTGTTGCTTACTAAGACTGATATGATATCTGCAGCTTGATCTCTGGAGAAGTGATTGTTGACAGCTTTGATATAAATACAGTAATCAGAATTCATTCATCTGACAGTGTAACACGGCATTTCATCTTACAGAACAAAAAAAAGAAAATATTTCCAAAGGAAGCAGAAGTCTTTTACTTCTCCAGAAAATGAACACAGGCTGGCACTCACAATCAGCTTTAAATTAAGCGGAACAGTTTTGCAGATAAAGGGGTGTTAGTGTCACTGTGAAATTTCTAAAGGTTTTTTTATTTGGAGCTCAGGAAAAAGGGAGAATAAACTCGGAGAAAAGCAGACTGATTTTCAAGCATATACTTAAGCGTTTGCCTGGCTCCTTCCACGACCTCTCAATCATAGGTGCACATGACAGGCGCTGTGTGTGCTACTGGGTTCTGGGGCAGACACGCATTTAGCTGAAGTACTGTCAGTCTTGTCAGTGTATGCGAAAACATGAGAGTAAATGGGAAAAGTGTATGTGGATTCAGTGTGTGAGCCTTGGAAAATGCGCTAGTCTGAATGCAATGGGCTTGCGTTAAATCATTGAAAGTCAGACTGATGTCTGTCTCCTCAAATAAAACTTTGTTTGTGAATGCTGTGCTGTAGCAAGAAACGTATACTGGTGGCAATACTACCGTGGCATTATAAAATATGGGCCAGTGCTGACTCTTAGTCTTCCAGCTAAGTAAGAGCCTCTGGAAAAAAGCATGGGCCACACAGTTCGCTGTTGTTCTCTTTCTTTTCAAGCCTTTAAATGGCACTGATTGTTTTTGGCCAAGAAAGAATAGGAGCTTTTAGCTCAATGAACTGATCTGCATTTTGGAAAATATTGAGTCTGTAGTATTTTCACCAGTTGCTGACCTGCTAAGTAGGCAAATGGGCTAACAGATTGAACTCTGAATGTATCACGGGGTGATAATCACAAGGCTACCAAACCAGTCATACAGCATTACTGGTACTTTGCTGCCAAAAAGCCCAGTAATCCCAAGTATCCATGTTTGGTGCCAGATATATTAATAAGCTGTAGCTGTTTTAATTTTGGTTTTATATAGCATACAGGAAAAGTGTCATGAATAACAGCTAAGCCATCTTCCAAGAGTAACATTAATACTTTAAGCTTCTGTTAACGTAGATACACTGAATGAAATGGGATGTTAAATACTCCATGAAAGATATCTGCTTCACAAAAATCTGCTCTGCATTCAAAGTCCCCTCTGACGATATAAAACTGAAATGTGAGTGTATATGTTGAACTGTAGCCATTTGAACATTGTTTATCATTGATCCAGGATCGTAAAAGGGACCTTAGGGTAAACATGAAGGAGATGGCTGACAAGCTG
>NW_009210016.1:30834-77832 GCF_000690835.1 Fulmarus glacialis
GGCTAATTTTGATTTGAATGAGGTTCTGAAATATGAATTCATGTACTCGAGAGCAGTTCTACATACACTATTCTTTAACAAAATTAGCCCTGCTATATCATTTTGGGCATATGCATCTGTAAATACATATTCATTTTAAAATAAACTAACAGAAAAGTATGGTATTATGAGCAACTGATGGATTCTATCCGTATTAAAACTAGCCAAAGCTATAACAATAAACATAAGGAAAGCATATTTGGAGCTTTAATATTTTCTTGTTTTCACTTAATGAATCTCCCTGAGGAAGTTACTTTCCATTTTTTAAACAGCAGTCACGTAAGAAGTGAATCCTAAATCATTTGAAGTCCATGACAAAACTCCAATTTGCTTCAGAAGGATCAGGATTTCACCCTTATATTGTGGGTTTGCTGAAAAGGTTTTCAAAAGATGCTGAGAAAAAGGCCTAAGGGTTATGAAATATGATTGTAGACATCCTTCTGCAACAAAGCCTGAAGGATTACATAGCATATTCAGAAGTGTGTTCCAAGAACCTCACATTTATTTATGAGTCTAAGCAGTCAATAAGCCAGTATTAATGCAAGCGATTATTACAAATGCATGTTGTTCTCTTATCCAGAAGAAACTGAATTTTAACCAGAAATATACTTTGATAGTTAGTGGCATTTTAGAACATATATTCGTCAGCAGATTTACATGTTGAATATCACAGCATAGCATTTAGTCTTTCCTTCTTCTTTAATCAATCACGTTCTTCTTTGCAATTAATAACAAGAACTTCTGACAAAAGACAAAACCTAAATGGCCTCATAGGAGAGCATACCAAATTATTCAGGGTTTAAATATCTTAGTTGTCAAGCTGTAACCTCAGACTCCTCACTCCTCCTGTAGACATGAGAAGAATAATTGGCCAGCAAGGAGAGGAGCACTCTTTGTCAGCTGGTTCTACCAAATTAATAAACGAACCCTGACTAAGTGGCCAGTGAAACTCTGTTTGAACATGTGTAATTCAGGGGATACTGAGGAGTGATTTTAAACTTGATTAATTTAGATTAAAAAGGTTTTCCAAAGATTGCTGAAAATCCCTAACAGCATGTCTTTGTATTTTCAGAGATTTACTGGAGAGAATATCAGTCTGTATTATTGAGCTATTAGTGAGCTGCATGAGGAGAAGCATAGAAAACAATAAAGGCAGTGCCAGTACAGAAATCATTGGCATATTTTCAAAATGAATAGATTATACAGAAATTTGGTCACTGTATCAAAAACAACCCCAAAAGAAACCGAAGCAGCCTAGCAGCTCTGACAGAAAAATTACAGCTCTAGAGATTCTTCACATAAAAAGGTGAGATAAACACCAGCACCATCTCATTTTGAAATAGCATGCATATGAGGTGATGTGGCAGATATACCTAGGAAAATGCATGTTACTTCGGCTGTCATTCAGATGTCCTGGAAATACAGAAATATGAAAGCCCATGATGAAATAGAAAGGAAGGCAGGAAAACAAGCTCTCATTAATGAAATGTACAAATATGAGGAAGAAGTGGACAGAAAGGTTAGGAAAGAGAATAGTTCTTAACATTCTTGATGATTTCAAGGATAACCATAGCAAGCGCAAGAGGAGCTCTTCTCCTGAGTGCTTTTCTTGAATAAGGTGACCTCTTCACAAGCCCCAGCATAATGCTTGGATAGTTCTGAGCCCCCCTCTACCCGCGCTTAGAGCTCCTGCTCAGTTCTGCATCCCAAATTCAGCCTCTTGATTTCAGTGGTGGCTTGTTTGACCAGGGACACAGTGTCAGCCTGCAGCTCCTCTTGAGGCCAGACTATGTCACTAGTGGATCCAATATCAGTCACCACTCTTGGGACTAGCAAAGCAGGTGCTTGGAGGGTGAGAAGAGATAATGCAGCTGAACTCCCAGCTTCACAGCTCTCCAGTTCTAGATAATGAGTGAGAATAGTTTCAAACTGCTACAACTCACCTCCAGCTGCCTATCACCCACCAGGACAATTTCGGCAGCCAAGAACAGATATAGCATAAGGGCCTTTGACTTTACTTTTTCTACTTCAGCCTTGTTATCTGATATGTCACCCACTGGTTCCATTTTCACATGGGAAGTCCTCTAATATCAAGTCCAGCTGCCTGTCTGATTGCTTCACTGTACAAGCAGCAGGCTCCAATCCTATATGCTGACATAGATTTTCCCATATCTATTGTACTACCTCTAGGGAAATCTTTTGTTCTACTTTTCATCTTCCTTTTTGCCAACATTAGTCAGCATTTCTTGCTGTATCTTGTCTTCAATTTGGTCCAAAGCCTGAGTGATAATAAGCATTTGCAGTATACCTGCATCCTACTGACTCCCATTAAAATATAGCGAGTTCTATGAATCTCTTGGGATCTGACCAGTAGACTGTTCCTCTTTCCAACAGCAACATGTGTAATGCATCGGGAACTTTTATAGAGCTATCAACAGAAAATATATAGTGTAAACAACTGTGCTGTGCAATCCCAACACCCAAGCCTTAGCCTCGCAGCCACTATGTGCCAAAACCTTGCACACAGGGGATTCTGAGCCTGTGTGGTATCTTTAAAATAAAACAACTAGGAAAGTTTTTTATTTTAAACAACAACAAAAAATTATCAGTTACATTGAAATAAGTTACATGAAAGTTGATTTTTTTTTTTTTGCAGGCTGTTAGTATCTGTCACTAAACAGCACGCCTGTTCCCCATTGCATGACAAAAGCAATACGCTGTTCTGTTAGTCAAGGTAAACATGACAAGTACACATGTCCAGTGATTCTGAACATGTTTTTGGATAGAGCTTTGGATAGACCAAGGACTTTACAGGTACAAACACTGATTTTTGCTTAGTCCTAAACCAGTTCAGATGGTTGCAAAGACAGGCACTCTGTCTCTTGTATGGGGACTTTTATTCTCTTCTTTTCTTTATTGTTTTTTTTCAAACTCAGACCTACTTCAGACTGAAATTATGTGAATAATTTTGGAAATAGAGGAACCTAAAGCAACCTTTCCTTAACCAATTAACTTTGACTTGTGGTGTTCAAATTGTAATTTTTCAGGACGCAAATTTATTTATTATTATATTACTGCAGAAATATCCATGCAGATTGCTATTCCTATTTAGAAAATCTATATTGAGAGAAAGTGAGAGGTGACTGAGTTGTATCTCAATACAAACACTAGATGTAGATGGCTTTGATTTTTGAAAGACAAAAGAGACTAATCTAAAGATATCAAGAGCTTGTGCAACTATCTGGCTTGCCTATTCCTTGGTATTTATATAGATGGTTTACATTAATCAGCTCTTGATGAAATCTCCTGCAAGAGTATTGGTGAGGCAAAAAAGACCCTGTGTTAAGAGTGAGCACATCTTGTAGGTTCGAGAATTACAGAGGAGAAAGTAAAGCAGAAAGCAGCACCAGACAAGTAGTTGAGAGGCCATGAGTTGTGTGGGTTTTGCTGTCTTGGAAGGCTTTTAAAAGTAGCCACATTCAGACTGTGTCAGGATGCCAGCTTCTTTCACTTAGTGCTAGTGGGGAGAGGAGAGGCAGAAGGGGAGGGGGGAACCAAAAGCTGGCATTTCTTCTCAGGTGTCCTTTTCCTATAAAACACACATATTATGACTTCCAGATCATGGTGCTAGAGCCTAGCTCATCCTGTTTTCTGCTGTGGATAGCACCTCTTATTTTCCTTAGTGCAAGGAAATATCCCTATATATATTCCAGTATATGTATATATATGTGTGTGTATGTACATATATAAAAGACTTATACACATATATTCTATTCTTTTAAAATCCTTTTTAAGGAGTGTGGCAATCACTTCTATGTCTTGTAATTGCTTTTGTTACCCAGCGATTGACTACAGGTCTGCGTGTGTGTTTGCCCACACAGAGGCAGGGAACACGGGAGACTGCAAGTGTGAGAGCAAGACGAAGAGCAGAGCGATGTTCTAATACCCCTGTTCGATGCGTGCTACGTTTGAGCACTGGTATAACTTTTTTTTTAAATATATTGCCTGCTTCACTACTTGCTGCACTTACTTCAGCATAAACTGGGTTTTGCTGCATTTTTCCAAGTTATTAACTAAAGAAGAAAAGCAATAAAATAAATTCCAGCGCAAGGACAGACTTTTCTGTGTGTACATTAATAGTATAGCTGTTAATAACAACATCTAATACAGAAACTGAATAAAATAGTAACATTTTCTGTCCTTTTTATCTTAATGATAAAATTATAATTTGCATTAGACAAATGGAATATCTCTTTTTTTACTTTTGAATTAGCATGGGATCTCAAAGATACCCAAAAAACCAGTTTAGTTTTCCTGGGAGAGAATAAGATCTCTTTCACAGGCAGTTGCACGGATTATGCCTTCTGTTCCCAGAGCCACAATTTGCTCTTTTCTTACATATGGCTATTTCATACTCAAAGTACACAGCCTTGAAACAGGCAGGCTTTTATTCATGGCATTCGTATTACAGAAATGGATTGGAGGTTGCCCTACATGTTCAGACACATGCAATCTTTCAAGGATTAAGCCCAAGAATTATGTGTTTGCTTTATTCCCAGCACATTTCTGAAGTAAAAAGTGAGAGAAAATTTCAAAAAGGATCATATAGAAATATTACAACTAGTAGAAATATTTTACTGGTGTTTTCCTGTCAAGCTAAAAAGTTCGAAGGGAAATAATTGCAAATTTCTGTAGTGGGTGAAGAGCATACATCAAATGCCAAATGTGGGAATGATACCTTGTCTCATGCTTAGCATCAGACTCAAGTATAATTCTTTTTACTGTGGTGGAATATGCAACGCTTTGCTTTTCTGAGTACTGTAATGATATTTGAAAATGTTAGATGAATCCTAGCCTTTGAAATAAAGATCTCATCTGTAACACCGTTAGTCAGCAAAGCTCATTGCTGGGCAAAATCATGCAAAATGACACTGAGATTAAGTTTTGTTTACAAAACTTTTCTTTTTTGTTTACATCAAAGCAAGCAGCTAACAGTCCCACGCCTGAGAGCATACTATTAGCTGTTTTTCTTTAAAAAAAATTAAGTTCCAGTTTCAGCTGATGGACACTTTGCTGCACATTTTCACCCTCTTCTTTATTTTTTTATTACATGAAGAAATGTAAGTGTAAGAAGATAAATGATATGTTCAGAGGAGGTACAAGAATAAGGTGCCAAGAAAGAGCTGATATTTACTACTTCTTCAGGACAACACATGTATGTAAACCCCAGGGCTCACCATGTCACATCTTTACTTTGTTGCAACCAGAAAACAACTGACTCAAAATATGTTTATACATTTGAATTTATAGTAGATACTTTCAAAAGTCAGCATAAACATTCTTTTTATCAAAAATAAACAGGCTTATACCATGCCAGTTTAGTATTTGTGATGTTCACTGAACGTTATGATTCATGTTCTGATTCATTTTTTAAAGTATTTCCTCTTCGTTGTTTTTCAGTCAGACGCTTGGACAATTGCAATAGGCTCATAAATTCTGTGCCTTGTTTTTGCATGGGCACCTGCAGTGAGAATGGTTTTGGAAACTAGGCTATAAGCCTATACACATATAACTCGGGTCTGGCTGGGCATTTACGCTGCCGAGACTTACCTAAGCGTAGATTCACCTGGCACTACAAATTACATTCAGTCATCCTATGGTGGAAAGTTTCATAAACCTCTCATTCCGTTCTCAGTTGAGGGACTGCCATGGTAATTAGTCACAACAGGCTTTGCTTTTTGTGATACAGAAGCGATCATTTTTAAAACAAATACTGATGGAAAGAACTACAGAAAAAGCAAGAATGCATGTGTATGTATGTTCATATTAATAAAGGTATTCAGTTTAAAAGTCAGTTCTTAACGCCCTTAAAGCAAAGCATCATCATACATGGTCTGACCATACATGGTCTCCTCAATTAAGTATGAATCCTGTTCAGATTAGTTGTCTTCAAATAAAAAAAAATAATTTTAACACATGCAGTGTGGTCAAGAAAATTTTTTTACTGAAAACTGGACTTCTCCCGGTAGTGATTTTAGAAAAGGCACACACTAGCAATATTTTAATAGTAGCTAAGAGTTCTTCACATAGAACCACCTTCCTCCAAGCTTTAAAATACAAAATTTCAGTACGTTCAGCTTAAGATTAAAAAATACAGTTTCCACAGTTAGGTGGCACTGTTTCCTTTTTCTTATTAAAGCTTTTAAGCCTTTGCAGTCACTGAGCTTCAGAAACACCAAAAAAGTAAAGCCTTTTCCGATTAAGGCTTCACTCTGAAAAGGAACTGGACAAACACCAGTCTGTCTCACGGGTCTGTAATTATTCCCTTCCCTTCTCTTTGAAGCTGACATGTGTTTCCTACAGTCTTTGTCTATCACCTTTTATAATGTGCTATAATTACTGTGGGTATTTTCTAGCTTGGAGAAATGCTTGAGGGTGAAACTTCCACCCTCTCCAGGTGCTCTGCACATATCGCTTACCCTTACCCTGCAGCACCCCAAGAGCCCTATATTCAATGCATGTATGTCAGCCATGTTAAAGATCCTCAATAGCAAAAAAATGCCATTTCCAAAAGACCATGTCTACAGTAAAATTATGGTGGTGAGGAGAAGAGGTGGCTCCGCTTTAGCCATGGTTTTGGCGTGATCCATCCTTCTACAGCTGTGTTATATCCTTTGCAAACTGAACCGTCTTGAAGAGAAAGGAATTGAACATTTGGGGGTGCTACCATACGGCAACCAGAAACAATCTAAATTCTTTCAGATCCCCACTGAAAGGATTTTGATCTGCAAAACTCAAATTTTTGCTTTGAAATGGCCAGTTCAGGTCAACCACGCCAAGAAGATAAATATGACTCCTATTGAAACTAGAATATGAGAACCTCTGTGGATATAATAGGTCACAAAGAAGTGTTAATGAAACTATTAGAACCAACAGTATTTAACATAAGCTATAGCTACAATATCAACAACTGCTTCATGTTATTTCACCAATATTTCAAAATTCCCATCATATTCACTATTATTGTTTCAAATGACTGTATAAAATGTTCCATCATGCCAAAATTGTTTTTTGTTAAGACAGGGACTGTCAGCTACAAATGATCCTTTGGCACTGTAAAAGAAGAAGTAAAAAGGCAGTCTATGTTGTTTTTTGTCAAGACAAAAATGTGGTTGAAATAGTTGATGAAGTGGGCTGAGATGCGTTGGGAAGTATTGTCTTCAAAGCACAATGATCTTATCCCAGCATTCGTAACACAAGTTGAAGTGAGCAAGTGCTAAAGTTTGCGCCTCTGGAGCGCTGCCCCATATTTTCTATATTACAGCCTGGTGCAATGTTTTATGTCA
Source organism: Fulmarus glacialis (assembly GCF_000690835.1). NCBI lineage: Eukaryota > Metazoa > Chordata > Aves > Procellariiformes > Procellariidae > Fulmarus > Fulmarus glacialis. The sequence continues at coordinate 38,220 of NW_009210016.1, forward strand.
AAAAAACTGAGATGCATTGGGAAGTATTGTCTTCCCTAAAGCACAATGATCTTATCCCAGCATTCGTAACACAAGTTGAAGTGAGCAAGTGCTAAAGTTTGCACCTCTGGAGCTCTGCCCCATATTTTCTATATTACAGCCTGGTGCAATGTCTTATGTCAAAAAAATGCATTTACTAGTCAGCAGGATTCTTCTTTTTATTTTCTAGGCAGTCACAACAGTGACACAATTTCAAGAGTTTTTCCTGGACTTCTCTAAGCTTGAACTTCAGTTTATGCATTACCAAGAAGTCTCAGAAATGTGCTGGACTGATCCTGTGGAGAACAACGTTTTGTAATTTCTGAATTGCTTTTTCACAACATGATTCTAGTATGATTGCCTGATATAAATCATCGCTCTGAATATTTGCTTAGCCTTAGTAGTGGTCTTTCCCACTTGATACAATTTTACAATATTATATTTCAATAAAACTGCACTATTGAGTAATTGTTTGTGCCTTTCTGAAAAGCTACCTTTTTGGATATAGTTTATTCTGCTATATAATCTAATGTTATTTTTAAGCGTGAGCTAAATAAGCTATGAAACTTGGCTTTCTTGTGATGTCTGAGTGTTCTTCTCACCCTTTCCTATCCAATGTTTTCCACAAAGCTTTCTTCTGTTCTTTAATTGACAATAGTCTATAGTGTTACTAGAGACTTTATGAACTTGAGAAGTTACCAGCTATTAATATACCACAAGTTACTTAACATCATCAAGAATGTTTTGCTATTCTAACACCCCATCTCTGAAAGTAAACATCAGGGAATGCAAGAGACCTACTAAGGTACGCAGCTGTTGCTACTATTTTTTATTTAATGCTTCGCTCCCTCTCTATAGACATTTAACTTAACTAGAGAGAATTGTTCACAGAATTTGATCAAATCTTCATAAGTGTTGAAGCTGTTAACTAAATTTTCTCTTACATAGTAGAGGTTTACTGTGTAAAAAAACCCCTAAAAACAAAATAAAAAAAGCCCAGACTGCTCACAGATCTGTAAGACATCCTTTTCTGAGGATGTCTGCGGACATTTCTGTTAGAAAACCTGGAAAAATGCGGAGGTTTAGAGTAGAAGTTGGGTATTTCTCCTTATTCAAAAGCAGCACCTGTTCAGGGTTAGCAGGCAGCGGTCCCAGAATTTGTTTTCAAGTAATCTTCTAAACTCCAGGATGGTAACAACAGCTCTGCGGCAGAGAATTGATGGAGCTCCTCAACTTCTTTGTTAAGATCTGCTTACTAAGCTTACTCCTCAACTCAACTGTCTCTCTTTGCTTAATGAAACGATGAAAGGAAGACTCATACCATAAGTGAAATCTGTTGGACTTTCTGTCCCATCTGCAGGAAAATGTATAGGGAATTTATGTGTCTTGGGAAGGTCAAAAAAAGAAGTTCTCAGCTACAGTAACATTTCTTTGGAAATCCCTCAATAATAACTTATAATTAAACAATAGAATATTTTTCTCCAGAAAGGATACAAAATTTTATTTATGATTAATTGAATATAATAACAACAAATCCTTCTCCTGAAATATTCAGCTAAATACTCAGCTTCAAAATATGAGGCAGGAAATACTACAGTATTTGAAATGGGTTTCCAGTCTTTCTAAATCTAAAGTTAGTATCTATACTGAATATAGTATATATTAGTACATATTATAGACTATTTAATGCAGATGTGCTTCCTAACAACTGTTGGATAGCTGAGCAAAAAGAAATTATAACACAAACTAAAAGATATATATACACAATATTATCACAGTTCCATTTTAATCTGTTCGTAAATATTACTATACCTTCAATGTTGCTGAGTTCTGTGTAATATGTATAGCAGATATACCAGTCTGTTCTTTTCGTCTATTCAAAGAGTTTCACTGGCTCAGTGTACATTAAGAAATTATTCCTTATGCCTGTATGAAGCATCTGATATAGAGGAGTTGAAATATTAGGTAAAATGCAGGAATTTAATAAATAATCTGCCTGAGGTCTATGGCAGATAATTCTCAATATACTCTGAGATCCTATATAATTACTGTTCTGTTTTGTTCTTGTCTGATTCTCTTGCTGTTTCTTGAGATCTGTATGCATATAAATTAATGCAATTCAATATGACAGCTGAATTTTAAATTTGGGGTGGCTATTTTATCAATAGTTCATCTGTTCACTTTAACATCAACAGTGATGCAGGCTTTACATTATGTACTTTTTGACATCTTTAATTCCAGATTTATGTGACTTGGATGAAAAGAAATATATATATTCCTCAGTGGAGCAGACATTTTTATTCTCTAAAGATCTCCCTGAAACAGCACTGTAAACTCTTCTGAAGTCATGAGACCATCCATGTTTAACTTAATCTTCTACTGGGTCATCAAAGTGACACGGGAGTTACTCTAAGAGCTGGAAAGGCATGCCTCTGCTTCTGTTCCCTGCCAGCAGCCCTGCCTCAAGGCAGAGGTTCAAAACTGTTTTTATGACCTGAATCCCTCTGCTTCTGTATGTTTTTCTTCTAAGGGAGTATGTGAAAAGCTTACTCACTCATTCTCTTTCACAGGCTGACAATACAGTTTTCTTTTTTTTTTTTTTTGTCTTTAAGTATGAGCTGTTAGACCTCTGTTATTATGCCTTTTTCCCCCCAAAACAAACAAACAAAAAAGAAGATTATGAAAACCAGTGAGGAGAAAAGTCTTATTTAAACTACTGTTTTTTAGTATTTATGAGTGTGACAGAATTAGCTGTAACCTTTCACAACATGCCATGCTAACCTCTTAGGAAAAAAACAGGTACTGATCCCAAACCCCTGACTGAACTGAAGGGAAGCCCAGCTCTTTGCCTCCCTGAGAGCAAGATCTGGCCAATTGTCCCGAGGCTCTGAATTTGCTGCAGGATGTAGACTGTAACCACGCCACTGGATTGCAAACACCTTTTTCGTTTTTCAGTGGAAGCTGCTGAGCAAGCAATTATATCAGCTTTCTGTTTGTTTTGAGTAGCACCTTTCCTTCATTTCCATTTCACTGAATCTGCAGCAGAGGCACAGCACAGTGCTAATTGTAATTTTTAGAGAGTCAACTTTCCACAAAACAACAGCTGTCAGGTCTACCATATGGAAGAAAAACCCAAAACCAAATCCACAACAGCAAATGTATCCAAACTTGGTACAAACAACCTGATAATAAGGTAGCAACAATAAGAAAGCAGTTTGATAGTAGGCTAAAAAAAAAGCTACAAAATTAATTATCAATATAAAGACTATTTTTATTTCAAAGTGCAGGATACTTCTAATATTTTTTTTAAGGAATCTGTATTTGAGCTGCAAATTGATTCTTGATTTTAGAGTCGTGTACAAAAAAGGACCTTACAATGTTCAGACAAAAGGTCTTCAATTAATGACAATGGCCACGCTCTGCATACTCTTACAACTTCTCCATGAAATGTGCAGTGTAACTAGCTATAATTAAATATATGCAGATATCACAATAATAAGAGCTTGATTAACTCCATTCTATAGGAAGCTGCATATTAATTTCCATAATGCTTAAAATTAGATGAGTTCCATCTGAATTTTAACATTTTCCCTTGCCAAATGAAGATGCTAATCGCACTATTCAAATGTTTGAAGAGAGAATTGGAAGCTTAGTGCAGACAAAAAATCTATAGTGTTACCATTTTAGCAATACTCATGTGCCCAACTTAACCAATCATGAATGAAGCCCTTTTACTTAAATATTTGGGAAATGTCTAGTACATCTCAATAAACCAAGATTTTTTATATTCATCTGCAGAGAATTAAAAAGGAATGGATGCTTTCTAAATAGATTACCATGGTATTTATTCTTCTTGAGAGAGAATGTCAGAGCAATTTAGTTGAATATAATATTAGCTGAATTCTAGATGATGTTTATCTAAATCCTACTTTACAGAAAACATACATGTTTTGATGTCATTATTGACTATAGGTTACTTTTGGCACAAAAGATTTGTTCTACATCTGAATGTTGAATCATCCACATACCAAAAATTATTTGATCAAGCCAACTTCTCTTACTATTACAACAATTAACACAATTCTAGAATCAAGATCCCTTTTCTAAGAAAAAGATGCTAGTTTCCTATGCTGTTCCTTTGGTTTCACTCAGTTCTTGTAGCTAAAATACAAGTCTTATATTCCATATAGCTTGTTTCTAATCCAGCTTTTGGGGATGGATTGGGCTTGGGGATATTTCCTGCTTAAAATTGAGTCTGCTAGCTGTAAAGAGCTACTGCCACTTTCAAGACCTTTTCAATTCTGGTATTGAGGGAAATATCCCAGCCAATTTCATTCCCAGCAGGTGTCATGGGGTTAAGCGCTTCAGGGCAGTAAAGTGCTGTTTTATTTCTTCTGGAGTTACTAGTTCAATATATAGTGTTTTTAAGTAATGTCCAATGAGAAGCCTGTGATGATTCCTTAGTGCAACAACAAATAAACCAACAAATGTTAGAGGGAAGATACTGTAACAGCAGTAGAGAATCTATGGCTTGCTCTTAGTCAAGCTTCTCACCCAACAACTACAGCTGGTTTTAATCCTACTATTTTCAACTTCAAAGCCTGTTAGGGTGCCAGTTTCATTTACGCCTTAGTCTCCTGCTAAGAGAGATGGCGTGATGCATAAAGCATTATTTGAGAGGATGTAGCAATGATTGCAACCCACTACAGAGCAAACCAGCTCTCTTTCTACTCCTTCTTTCCTCCTGGCTGATATTTCAGCTTATTGATTTCAGGATAACATCAAGTCTCAACTATTTATTTAAAAATCACCATGTCTGAACAAGAGCAATGCCACATAAATGTTATAAAAATTACACAGGCTTTAGCTAAATCTTAATCACTGAATTTATGAACAGACTGATGATGACAGCTATCATGCTGAAAAATGTCATAATTTATGACACATGGTATGTGTTCTCTGAAAGACTGTAAACCAGTACTTCTGCTTTTACTAGATATTTAGGATGCAGACTGATATTTTGCATAATTATGGCTGCCACAAAAGATTAAACTTGTATTGAAAATATGTATCACTATCTAAACACAAAATGTGGGCGTTTTTCCACTGCTTTTTCTCCCTCCTATCTCTATTCAATCCATATCTCATTCCCTTTTTGTTGCTCTGCTTCCATTCTCTTTCCCATTCATTCTTTTCTTTGTTCCATTTTCCTTTACATCTTTATTATTTTCTCCCTGCCCCTGTATTTCTAAATAATTATTTATTTAGGGGAAGAAAAGTTCTTTTTAGCTTTTTTTCTGGTTTAGCATCATTCTCAATTCCCTTCGCTTGTCTCCTTTGTTTCTCGGTATTATTTGATTCTCCCCATTTCACCTCTGCAGTTTGAAGTTCTTTGCTTTTCCAGAAGCCCTGGTTTTCTGTGCTTCCTCCAACCACTTATTTTGCTGCTTCTTCTACCCATTGGTTACATGTTCTTCTGCCTCCTTCCAATGAAATATGTGTGTTTTTTTCCAAATAATATGTCACACTTCATTTTAGGCAAGGCTCAAATAACCTAGAATGCCTTGTATCAGATTGGGTGCACCTGCAAAATCCTTAAGCAAACCACAGGTATGTATCCAGTATTTTACTGGTCTGGACAGTCAAAAGCAACAGTGGGCTGGAGATTTCAATGAAGAAAAGCTAAAGAAAGGGTCACTGATAGTGTTCAAGTAAAATGAGGCTTCAGCAAAAGAAGAAAAGCAAAGCTGCGTCATGAAAAGCTGTTACAAATTTCTGTTCTTACCAGAGTAGGTGGACTTTGGATCCAGTCTTCACCCAAGCTTTCTTAAATTTCAAAGTATTTAGTATGTTTCCTTCAAGTCCCTATGTGACCAGCCCTTCCTCTATTTTCTCAACTTTTGCCCTTTAGCCTGAACAGGAAATTAGGTTAACCTTCCCAGGCCTTTAGTTTATATATTGTTTAAATGGATCTAATAATCATTTAACCATCCTGATAAGGTATTTACACTTTACTTCCTATTTGTAAAAAGCGTCAAGATTATCTGATTAAAGATAATTTAAATGCAAACTATTATAATTTCAAATAGAGCCTGTGCCCTCAGAATTAAGTAGTTAGTTACTCACTTAATCATGTAGTCCTCAAAGATACTTGTTTTAGAAAAACCTATTTTTGCATTAGGTATTGCATTTACATGACAGAAAATTACTCTGTTACTTGCCAACTTGTTATTAGTATGTCATAGACCAGTTCTGAAATATCAACTTCTTGTTAAGCAATTGTTAAACAGGGGAAGAAACGGAGGCTTGCAAAAATTATACATATTTCAAGCCTTGTCTTGTGATTGTCTTCCTTTATGCACTATCTGCATGCTGAAGTACAGTGGCTTTTTTGCTACCTAGAAGAAATATATAAATCAAGTAATACTTTCAGTCTCTGGTTGGCACTGGCAATCTGCTGTGATAGACTGCAATACGAACAGTCTGGTAGCTGAGCAAGAAAGTCGCTACTAAGGTCTTGCATCCTGCACTGACTTCTTATTAGCAGTTTAAAAAAATCTGTTAATACAATCCCTGTTTTAAGACTACAGTATTAAAAATATTGGCTATAAATATTTAATGTTGCTTAATTAATTTAAATTGTACCAACCATTTTCTTGCTATGGCGTTCAGTGAGGACCGAGCTACCAAGGGCCTCATAAGCAGCAATTAAGGCTGTGAAATGGGAGCTGTGATCAAGAAAGTAGTGTGCTGGTGCCTCCATCTCCATGTTCACGGCAGCACTGCAGCATCACTTGGAAATACATTTGAAGCGACAGATACCAATAGACCCACATCATACAAGATGTGACATTTGGTTTTAATTGAAGGCCTTTTGACCTGCCTCATACTCCTGACCAGGGTAATGGCTCCAGTTAGCTGCTGCTGTACATCCAGGCAGTCCTGGTAGTGGCACTCAGTGGGATTTTTGGCACTTTTTTAATATAGTCATCTAGGTGCCCTGCTGGGGTCAGCAAAGGGAAGGTGACCCAGCCAGCACACAGCAACCTCAACCCAAACTATGCACCACAGGGCAGGTGAATTGCCACCTAAAACTGCAGTGGCTTCCTACATAAGGATGGTTGCCTTCTAAATATAGATAAATATAGGTGAGAAGAAGCTTACCCCTAAATCCAGTTTCTATTCACAAGGCTTCAGTTATTTCAGTAGTTGAAGGAAGCAAAGGGTGAGGATAAAAGAAATACCGGTATTCTGCTAACGTGGTACTGAAGTCTGCATAGAGCCCTAAATCTCAGATCCTCAAAGGATTTTGCACATCTCATTCAGGTTCAAAAACACTTGCAGCTCTTTGGTGTCTCAGTCTGTCCAGGGCTGCCTGTCTGCCTGATGGCACGTGGCAACTGAAACACAGAAGAGATGGTAACATTCAAATTCACAGCTCATTTACCATCTTCACCTCTTAGATGGTTGGCATATAATGAAATAACTTTTGCAAAATACAAGTATCTGTTTCTGCAGTCTGTTATACCATCCATTCCAAAACATGGATGTTATTGTGTATGTAACATTGATTTTTTGAGGGAAAATAAATATTTTAAGCTTCTAATAGGGAATTAAGAGTAGAATATAGTGTTCGATTCAAAATCCTTCTAAATGAGTGAGTCTACGAGTTTGTCTCAGTTTAGTTCAAAACTCAACGAGAATTTAACTCATAACTAATTTTTTTTTTTTTAGTCGCCGACAGTAACCGCTGCATGCTTATGGAACTTCAGTTGCTCAAGAGCTGATGTTAGTATTTTAATACCTGTCTCTTCTTCACCGGTAATTAAAGGTAGTCTCATTATTAACTATTTATCAAGTATAATAAATTTATGGGCATAGTTTATATTTTGACCTGTTTTTTTAATAAGTTCTACGTGGAAAAAAAAACAATCAAAAGAAAAATAATGAATACATGCATAGTATATCTTTACATTTTTTTTACATTTTGTTTGAAATGTTGCTTGATAAACATGGGTAATTTTAATGAATTTTGCCAATTATATCAACCCACAGGTGTTATCTAATTGTGGCCTTGAATTACTGTAATCTTCATTTTCTCTGTTGTGCCATATTCTTTCAAATTTTAGAATATGTCTGAGCTAAGAGAAACCAAATTAGTGCAAAGGGGTTCAGTCATGCCCAGGAAGTTCCAGCTGGATTCTGGGTATGAGAGATTGACCATATGTGTAAAAAGCCTAGAGCAATTCTGTCTCTCAAAACCTTGAAAAAGGTATAATTTAAGCAACTTGATGTTCTGCTAATCTCTTTGAAGTAGCGTACCTTTTCCATTAGCACAACAGCAATAATTACAGTCCATATGATGTAGAAGAACTTTATGCCAAGGTAAATCTAATTCAGTGAACTTTGTTCCTAGGTGACAATAAGGCTCCAAAAATACTTTCTCTGAAATGCAATTTTTTGTGTTGGACTAGGGACATCGCTACATTCCTTCCTCCAAAATGTGAGAGTAATGCACTCTTTCTGGGTTAACTGTACAGTTGTTTTTATATATATATAAAAAAATAATGTTGGCTTGCTATAATTATTTATTTTCTATGTACAATTTGATATATAAGTACAAACTATTATTTCTTTTTAAAAAGAGCAGATCATCCACACTTGAACTGATGTAGTATCTAGGGGAATATAAAATCACATCCTAAAGGTCACTGTTATAGCATGTTTTTAACCTTTGTGGCATCAACATGGCATTTGCCTCACTGTCATCTTTTAGTACTCCCTTCAGCCTCATGCAGAAAGACAGCTTCCAGATGATTTAGCTGTCAAATAATTTTCCTGAAAGCAGCACAATAACCAGAGAAATCATGGCACATGGGGCTGGAAAGGCCCCCCAGATGTCATTCAGTCTGCGGAAGGTGGTCCAAGGCAGGGCCAGCTGCTCCTAAATAACATCACACGGACATCTGTTATCTTAACAGATATCTTTTTCTGTAAGCCTAAAATGATGGCTCTATATCAGGTTAGATATTAGGAATTCATTTCGAACTGTAAGGGTGGTGCAGCAAGGACATAACTGCCTGGAGAACCTGCCAGATGGGAGATTTATAACTGCAGGTGAGATAAACATCAGCCAGGAGTGATGGAGTCAGCGACGGCTCAGCCTGCCTTGGGGCAAGGAGGTGGACTGGACGAGCTTGTCAAAACATGAAACGAATTGTCTGATTTTGTGCAGTGTCCCCCATCAGCAGCTCTCAGCACTCCCAATGTCGCATACCAGGTAGCATGCCTTTTTCCCAAGCGGCTGTGCATCATCTGGATCACTTGTGCTGCCTTTCTGCATGCATTTTTACCAATGAAGTGATGTTGTCTTCAAGCCAGTATGTTGCTGCCTCTTGCTGCGATAGCTGAGACTTGGGGTAAAACATATGCTGTGTGACTTCTACTTTTGAAAACATAGCTAAGATAGCTCTAAATCAGGTTGTTTAGGCCCTGCTAGCAGGTCCCAAATATGATTATGACTGCAGCTGCACTACGCTTTCCCTGATATGGAAGCCAGTAAGGTTAAACCTATTTGTGCTGCTGAACACAAGCCAGCAGTGCGCTCCTGCAAGGAAAGCTAAAAGCACATAGGGCGGCACTGGCGGGAGCATAAGCAGCAGTTTGAGGGCAGTGATTATTGCTTTTTGCCTGGCACTGTGGTGAGGCTGTATATTCAGCGTTGCATCCTGGTTTTGATTTCCCCTCCCCAGTGCAAGAGGAATATCAACAAACAAGGCACAGTCCAGCATACACCCACCAAGATGTTTAAGGGCATGGAGCATATATCTTACAAAGATAAGCTGAGGGAGCTGGGTTTGTTCATCCTGAAGAAAATAGATTCAGGGAATATGTAATTACTGTCTTTGAGTACCTAGAAAGGAGCTGTAGAGAAGACGAAGCCAGGGTCTTCTCAGAGGTGCACACTGGCAATGGTCACAAGCTGCAGCAAAAGAAAGCCCTACTAGGAAAAAAATAATCGTGGAGTGGTCAAGCTCAATACGGTGAGGCAATGAAATTTTTTTTTTTTTTTTAGGTTTTCAAACCTTAACTGGAAATGGTCCTGAGAAACCTGATGTTAACCCTGCCTTCAGTACAAGGTTGGCCCAGACAACATGTTGGTGCCTTCCAACACAAATCTTTCTGTGATTCTGATTCAACCCCTTATTGTGCACTGTAGTTACTCCTCAACCTTCAGGGAAGAAATGTCTTATAGAATCATAGAACAGCCTAGGTTGAAAGGGACTTAGAAGATCATCTGGTCCAATCTTTCATGGGAAAGGGAGCCTAGATGAAATTATCTAGCACCCTGTCCAATTGCATCTTAAAACCTGCAGTGATGGGGACTCTACCACATCGCTGAGGAGGTTGTTCCAGAGACTCATTGTTCTCACTGGAAAAAAATTCTTTTCTACATCAACATGAATTCTCTCTCAGTGCAACTTGCACCTGTTGCCCATTGTCTGCTCCGTGTGGCTCCTTGCGGAGAGAGAACCTCTGTCTTCTTTGTATCTGCCCTTTAAGTACCAGAATACTTTAAGTACTGGAATGATGTCCTCCCGAGCCTTCTCTTCTTCAGGGACAAAAGACCTAACTCCTTCAGTCTTTCTTCATGGGGCAGGTTCTCCAGCCCTTTGATCATCTTTGTGGCCCTCCTTTGGACCATCTCCAGTCTGCCTGTGTCCTTCTTGAACTGTGGGGACCAGAACTGGACACAGCACTCCAGGTGCGTCTTGAGAAGCGCTGAGGAGAGAGGGATGATCACATCTCCATCTCTGCTAGTAAAGCCCCTGCAGATGCCGCCCAGGATCCAATTTGCCTTTGGTGCTGCAGCAGTGCTCTGCTGACTCATGTTCAGCTTGTTGTCCACCAGGACCTCCAGGTCAGCAAGGCTGCTGCCCAGCCACACAGATCCAAGCCTGTACTAGGCTCTTTCGTTACGTCGTTCCAGGTGCAGGACTTTGCACTTGGTAAATGACCTTAGCAAAATAAAAAAACATTGTATCTTTTGTATATGAGAGCTGCTGAGTATGTGTGGGAGGAGAAAACATGGGATGACTGTGTCTACATATCAGAGTGTACGATAGGATCCAATAATTCCTGGGACTCCTGGAGTGTATTGCAGGATACGATTGTTAATAATAATAACTCTTGTAACATTCTATTAGGATCACATTTGTCCTCCATAGAATAATAATACCTCTCTTAGGCTAATTTTGAAAGGATTTGGTCTGATCTGGGTATGAGCTAAGAAACTGTGGTTATGCCAGAGGAAATGAGAAATCAGTGTCTTTTTAAGAAAACTGCACTAAGGAAATGATCCGGAGTTCAAAGTACCGTTAGCCTTATTTTCTGGAATTCATAGTCCTTTCTCTGTGCCATATTTTATTAGGAAAAGGCAAACAGCTTTTTCCTTACAGAGCAACTAATTGAATGAGTGTGGTACATACAACATTTAACAGGAAATTATAAATATGTGTGTTTATCATCAAACAGAAGCTGTATCACCTTTCACTGTTGTAATCACTATTCTTTGAAGTCCCAGGTCCCATAATTGTCCAATAAAAAAACATCAGTTATGATCTATTTTTGCTTTAATGTGGAAAGTTATGCCAATGACACTACTTTTAGAAGTTATGCTTCTCCTGTTCCAGAACATATACGTAGGTATCAAAGATGTTTTAAGCTTTTGTACTGAAGAGATTTATCTGCTCCTGAGAGTGAAAAATAACTTTTAAAAGTTTTTTTTTTCCAGAAAGAGGTCAATCTGTACTACTATAGTACAGTCTAATCAGCACTGCCGCAAATGACATAGCAAAATTAAATGCATATATTAGATTTTTACACACATACAAACACCAAGAATATCTATTATATTTAAAGTAGTTAGTTAACTGGTGTGTTTACTGGGACCAAAGAAAGAATTTTTAACAAAAAATGATAATATAAAGGTTGAATTTATGGTTTTAAATTTTCTTAAATATATACTTTTATGGGTTAGACTGTGTATCTATAACCTGATTTAAACAAAGAGCAGCATTTAGTCTTGCAGTTTTCAAATGGAATAGGGACTTCTGTATTTCTGTCCTCCTCCTTACGAATTCTAGGTCAAAAATAATGTACAAAGTACATGTTCTTTCACCCTGGTTCTGATGTGCTGGACACAGCGTGCACCCATCTCACTGTCTGTGAAGCATCTGCCGTTGCTTGCTGAAAAGCTTCAGGTAAAGAGCCCATTTGGGGCATGACACTATTCAGTCTTCCTTCCGTCTACTGATGATGTGTAAGTGAAGAGACAGTTTTGCCATAAACCTACTTTATCTTTTATATACCTTCGACATTCAGGAAATGTTTTCTAGAAACTGTCACATTATTTTATCAGCACTGCAACAAACAGTTATTTCAAAATTTTTTCTCATAAATATAGAAAATATTTGCCATTTTAATCACTGCTAAGGCTTTTAAATTGATAATTTTTGTGGTAGAATAAACAGCATATTTTTTTATACATTTGTCTCCAGCAAAAGTTGCCCATTTTATCTGAGAAACTTTGGCCTTCCTGCAGTGAAAATCATTTATCTACTCTGAAAATAGCTTTTAGTTTGTAGAAGAAGTTAAATGAAGCTGAAAAGGTTCAGTTGCACTGAGAATTGGCAGAAATATTTTTCATTTGCTTAGATATGTTTGAATTTCCTGCACGTTTCTGACAGCACAGTAAAAAGACTACACATAAAAAGGCGTATATACTATATTTGTAACCTCAGCTTAACACTTGAGACAGTAAACCCAAAATCTAATACATTTATCATTTGGTATTTTTTCAATTTGCCGTAAGTTTCTTGTCGTTGTTACTTCCCACTGAAGCCAACAGGGAGAGCTGGGAAACTGAAAGCCCCAAGAGGCAGTAGCTAAACCAATATAACGCAGTGCCAGCTCACAGGTTCCAGGTCTGGGCTGACATTTGGGTTCTGCTGATGTTACACTACCAGGAAAATGAATAATTTTACACTGGAGGAAATTATGTCCAATATTTCCAAGTGCCAAGTACTTGGGCAGGTACTTGGGTCACTCAGTGGTTTGGGATTTATGTCTGCTTCAGTAAAAATGTGAAACATAATCACACACACATTTTGGCCAATGTAGAGTACAGAAGGATCTTTGCTAGTTTCTCAGTAGTGTTTGCAACTCTGATCTGGGTCTCAGTAAGGGAATGGTCCGTTTCCATGCTCCCTAAAATAATAAATACCGTCATTTCTAGTTGTTTGGCCTGGGGTGGGAGAAAAAAATGCGAAGGCGGGAGGTAACAGATAATTTTTCCCATTCTGCAGATGCTGTAGTTTATAAACTCAGATATATTGTATAGATATCTACACATATGGAATTCCATATGGAAGTTTTCCTTTCAATGAACATGCGTGTGTGCACTTCCACACATTTTCTTGTGACACTTTCCAGCAAGTTATCTAAAGAAACACGTATCCCTAAGCCTGTGAATAGTCCATCTTATTTCAGCAGCACAATTTAAATGCAGTCAGTCAGGTTTGTGGCCACATCCTTCACAGTACTGGGCTCTTAAGATGCAACCCGGTACCGAATGAACCCATTGGAAAAATGTTGCCTGCTGCCAGTGGTTTTGAGTCAGACTCGCTCACTGTGTTTTGTTTTTTTTCCAGTCTGTCTGGTAAAGAGCTGAACAACCATCTGAACAACCAGCAGTGATTTGGAGGCATAGCAAGCACCTATGACAACCTGCATCCTGATGAGCTGCTTCCAGACTGCAGAAGCATCGCAGCTGTACACCCTCAAAGAGGGTTTAATTTTGTCTCAGCGGGGCCAGCAGCGCAGCCAGAGAAACAAAGTGGTCTCATGGGGGAGACGGATGCCTGTGAGCTAACGTCACCCATTATCCAGAGATGACATCGAGGGCAGATTCAGATTTGGATTAAACTAGAGAAGAGAAAGTGCGTGAGTGGAGAGCAAGAGCTAAACTGGTTAAATTTATACCCACCTCGGTAACCCTCTCACCCACCACCCTGTCCAGATATCAACTTAATGAGCCACTTCGTAAAGCAATGTGCTCTTCTTCTGTCCAGATAAAAATATTCTTTGAAGATTATTTGAAGAAAGTTGAAAGGAGCTCTTTCAGGGAGTCCTGAGCTTCTTTAAAGTGGGATAGAAGGGTGATAATGGATAGTCCAGGGAAAAGACTAATAAGTTACTCAGAGCTGCTATAATTGGGAAACAGCACCAGCTGTAAACTGATTACTCATGTGCAAAGTTGGTACAGTCATAAAAGATGTTGATACCTCACATAATAATAAGACCTAAGAAGTTTCTTAATGCAATCCACCAATATTTTTGATTGAATACTTTAGGCTGATGCAATCTGACTTGTGTTTAATGAATAAATAACCCTTTGCCCATGTATTAGTGAAGAATGTGAACTATTTTCTTATTTCCGTTTAGAAGAGCGAGGTGAAATCTGATTCCAACCACCCTTTCTTCTTTTATTATGACAGGAAATATTAAAACTTCCTTGACCAAACTAGATCTATTTTCTTCCCAATTTAGTACCAAGCAGCCCAGATGGCTTCATTCAAAAGGATGCACCACCAATAATGATAACTCTCTTAACCTTCTGACTATCACATAGCAAACTGTATGTGGTTCATCTGCACCACAGAAACGGGTCTTTAATCTGGATGGTGAAGAGATTTAACTGAAGTTTCTTAAAAAGACAAACATGGACATTACCCTCTGGAATGCCCCATCCCTATACATACAAAAAAAGACTAAGATGCTCATAAATACTTTTGAGTTACTGGTGCTTGAATTATTCAGCTACACTAGAGAAGGCTGCTTGTTTGCCAGCTCTACTGAAATGTTTTCCTACTAATAAATACACCGGCAACACTTATGCTATTAAAATAGGCAATAGACAACACCAAACTGATCGATATGTAGAAAATATACTGTGTTCTTCCTGGAGCCCATCACTCTTCTATCCAAATTAATATATGTTTTTTACTGGTTTACATTCAGTTTCAGGTTTTGAAGTGAGTTCTGATACAAACAGAGACAGTTCCAAGTCTGCTGCTTGCTGCATAAATTGCAGGACTTCTTTGCTGTAAAACGCAAAACCACTGTTCAGTAGTACGGTGTGAAAGTTATAGCCAGGTGGCAGGGCTTCCTCAGATTTCATGTTGCATATTACAATGTTCGGTGTAACCATGAAGAAAATGGACCCCTGAGAAATTATTATCTTCCCTGGATAGCTTAAATAAATATGCCCTAAAAGCAGCAAAAAAGTAACAAATAGTCTTTATTTTTACCTAAATATGTCAGTATTAGTGACTGAATATGAAAATGAGAAAGGTACATTTTCTTTTCCAGTGAGAAGGTAGTCATAGCTAATTTCTTTTTAATTTTTTTTTCCTAACAGTTAATACATGAGATCTTCATGGATATTCAAAAATCAAGTCAGGTCTGAAATTTGCCATCTCTACCATAAATTAAAGTAGCTTCCTCCTAAAATTCTATCACTCTACCCATCGTTAACTTCAGTGTCTTACAGTAGATTGTAATTGAATTACTTTATTGCATCATTTCATCGCATTGTAGTCACTAAAAAAAATGTTAAGACCTCTCTATTTCACCTATAACATTTTAAGCTGCTCTTTTGTTCTGTTCACCTCTGGCTTTGTGTTTGCAACCCACTCCCTACAGTCAGTGGACTGTGCTCTGCAGGTCTTTTAACAGAGATGGAGAAGGATGGGCAGGTTGCAGACAGGCTTTCCTGGCCTGGGAGCTCTCCTCTGCTCCACGACAGTCTTGAACAGAGCTGAAGTTGGAAACAGAGTCCTTGCAATGGCCATGCAAAATGTCAACATTTCTTGCCACCATATTAAAGAAACATCTCTGTATTGGGTGAAAATGTACTTCGGGCATCTTCTGCTGTGAATTTAGCCTGACTGCCTTCTCTAATTGCACTTCCCTGTGAAACAGGGCACAGCATAGCCATCTTTGCTTTCAAACTTCTCTGTGGTCATCTCTATGGTACATCAGCCATGTTTGGTTTCAGACCTCTTTCTAAAGGGTAACTCACTGAGTATATAAAGACCCTTACAAGTTATTAACAGCAAGATTTCAAACTCAGTGGTTTTACTCAGGTAACTGCATCTCACAGGGTAGTCTGTGTGCCATCTTCAAAGCTCATTTATGTCCCTCAGAGATGAAGTCTAGACTTTCCATCCCTTTCCCATATTCATTTTCTGTTATGATGAACTGGGGACAAAAGTTCAGACTCTGTTTCACAGTACTGTATTCATTTTTGCTTGTTTAAAATTCAAACCTTCTACTTGGAATACTTGTGTGACTATTCTGGCTCTAACATTTTTATCATCAGAGGATTTTGAACTAAATGATCATACTGTTACAGTCTGTAGGGATAGTCCCTCAGATACCAAAACAAAAAGTTCTGTACTTTGTGGCAGGGCAGGCATTGCATTCTGCACCTGCATTGAAGTCAATGGAAAGACTTGATTTAAAATATAGAAATACTCTACTCAATAAAATAAGCATTGTCCTTGTTGTCAGAGTGCCAGCACTCATTATTTTTTCCTCTTTCTTTCTGTTTGGCTGAAAGAAGTTTCTAGCACCTTGGGAAAAAAAGATCGCAAGCATATGCAGCTGCAATAAAAAGATTTCCTCATAAGCAAACCTAGCTGAGGCATTTCCATCTCAATCACAGAATAAAGAAGAAAAGTGAACTTGAAACTGAAAACATATTTCCTTCACTAACTGGTGAGGTTGGTGATACCTCTTGTGGTCCTCGTTTCCTTACTGTGCCTGAAGAGATCTCCCAGTGCTCACAGCGCCTTGTTTCATCAAGGAGCAACAGACTGCTGGATATTTCTAGGTCTCTTGGCTATGAGTTGGAAAGACTGAGTTTCCTGACAGTGATTATTTGTGTCAAGACAGTGAAAGATCAGAGAGATAGGCCCTGTATTGTGAGAAGGACAACCCTGTGGTGAGAGCCCAGGCTTAGGTTTACGACAACGGTGTTCCGCCTCCCACTCAGCCTCGTGATGCGTGCTACTTTGGCATATTACTTTCTGTGAGTGTCAAGTAAAATACTGTCTGTCTAGCAGGGTGTCAGCTAATGTGTTTATGCTCTTAAAACACTCTTTACGTCACTTCTATATTTTTTTAAAAAAAATTAAGAGGGACTAGGAACAGAAAGTGTTATTCTTCTCTCCAGTAATAATATATTCTGCTTTATATAATCATAATATCCACGCAGAAAGACAGACAAGGCACTGCTTGTCTCGCATCCTCAGAAACACACCATCTGAAGGAATCTGAAGATGCATCCTCAAAGGGTGCACTCACATCAGTATTTCAGTTCAGAATAGAGTTCAATGGATTTGTTTCTTGTTTCTGATAAAGCCCTTTGGGTGTCCTAAGTATTTCTAGCATGTCCTGAATAAGCTGGAAGGAGGAAGGGGGAGATGACATATAAACAAAGAGTCTTGTTTTAGTGTGGCAAGTTGTGAGGCATCATTAATTGAAAATTATTATTGAAAGCAAGGCTGGCATCGACGCAGTATTTGTGACACATGGCCCAGATTTTAAATTGTTCACTTACAGAGAAGGGCTGGATTGATAAACTTTATTTAGACAGCATGAAATTAATCTTTTGTCATTATATTGAATTTATTCAGCCTATGTCTCCCAATCTCAACAAGTAGGGAGTTATTGTATAAACAATGATTTAGGATAAATTAATATACAGGCACCCCAAAATCAAAAGTAGTATCTTTGGACTGGGATCTTTCTCTTTTGTCTTGTTTGGACTAATGACAGTATTTTGGGTGGTTTGTTGCATTCGTAATCACTGTTCCCAGGGAATTCTGTACACTGACACAAAAAGGGCATATGTTTAAGTATGACTAATTTTGGGGGAGTTCTGACCACTACCACCAAAAAATTAAAAGAATAGGCGGGTAGCTGCTATACATTTTTAGTCCTTATTGTGGGTGGTTTTGGCCTGAAATCAAATGATATTGCTCACTGTTTGTTCTCTGAAGCTGTTTACAAAAGTCTTCTCCAATATGAACATCAAGTAACATTATTAATGTATTCTCTCGTGAACTTTAACAGATGAGGTATTTTCTTCAAGAGCTACACGGTTCACAAGGAATTTGCTAAGAGATTTCTGTTCAGTAACAAGAGGTAAAAGAAACTGGAAGGGTTTATGAAGACATCTGAAAGGAAGTTGAAAGACAGTCATCCAGTCTCTTTATTCTTAACTGGATGTATTTTAAAATATTACTTTATCCTGAAAACAGATGTACAACAGAACAAAGAAATGAAAATTGGTAAGCTAAACAATTTGTGAACTAAACAATGAGTCTCTTATGGTAGATTTGAGCCTGATGATTGGTAGTCTTCTGCTGCCAAACTTTCTGATTATTCAGATGGGATACACACCAAACAATAAAAAACAACAGCTACAATAAAACAAGCAAAACAAAAAATGGGTTACTGCTTGCTAATTGGAATTACTATCCATTCAGTTTGTTAAAAGAGGCAACGGATCTCTGGAAAAAAGATTAAATGTGTTCGTAGGTAAAGACTGTCAAAGTGCTTAGGAGCAAGGGACATGAATTCCGATTGTGTAGTCAATCTTAATTTAGCACTTTGGAACACTGGAGTTTAAACATAAAGCTTGGTGTGTTATAAAAATTACATCTTAGTAAGACCATAGGAAAAAAAAATAACTTTGCATGTGAAATCAGTAAAATCAAGAAGATACAGAAGTAATGAATCAAATTATATGAATGTATGATGCTCATTCTTTCATAGTTTACAAAGCTAGCAAAAAAATTATACTAATAATATGCAATGTTATTCAACTTAATTTTGTTTTCTTACTGTGTAGGTCATTAATACATATGCATATGCATATTTTTTTCCCATTAGGAGCAAATTCTAAACACGACAATAAATACAAAACTCTGTTAGGTTTCCAAAGGACACAATTATATTGTTTATCTGCAGACAGGTTCTATTATTATAAAGTCTTTTTCCTGCTGTAAATCTTCCTTCAACATTTGTCTTGATTTATTTGAGGTCTTAGTTCCTCTTTAAGACACCCAAGAGAGTAATGAGGTGTTTTTTGGAGGGTCTTGCCAGCATTGTTGCCTGGGCTGAATTTCATCCTCTTTCTAATAGATGGGAACTATTTGTCCAAAAGACATCCTGAGAAAATTTTTATGTTTCAATGAAAGTCACTCAATACGAGACTAGTCTAAGCTATTGAAAGACAAGATGTAACCCTTTGCCTCCCAGCTTGGGACTTCTCTTATCTAATATCAGCACTGTAAATATGAGATACCTAGACTTATCCCATGATCTCTCTAAACCCAACTGAGAGAACAGACACCTCCAGAGGTAATTTATCCAAACTTTATCTTATTCTTCTGTACTGAAGTTTTAAGTTTTTAAGTCAGTCACACTAGACTCCTTCAACACACCTCACTTTTTGGTGCACACAGTGAGGTGAAACCAATCTCATGTCACTTACTGAAAGAAACTCTGATAATGATGATAAAAATATTTTAATGATATTAACATAATTAATGCAAAAATATATAATACTAGGTGTTTTACAATTTCTTGTTCATATTAAGTCTTGTGAAAATGTGGATTTGTTAATTAGTTTATATAGCTACATATTAATCAAGTGTCACTTTGAAAGTGTTGCCTGAAAAGCAAAGAACTGTGTTTAGCAGACATATTCAAAAGCACAAATGGGAATTAGGAATATAAGTCCTACGCATCTTCAGTGACAGTCACACAATCTGGGGGAAAAAAACCACATCTTTTTTCCTGTTAACTTCAGTTTCCTTTTCTTCTAATTTTTCTCTTTGACGACAATATCACTTAGTGTTGAATGTCTATACAAAATTATTTCATGTGTAGGTCTGATTCATCTATAATTTCTACTACATATTTGTTGCTTTTCGTGTATAGATATACTGGAACAAATCCAAATTTCCTACCTAGTGCAATAACTGTACCATATTTTATAATCACTAACAAGGCCAAATCCTGGCAAGCAAACTAAAGCTTGCAGTTCTTAACTCCATAAAGATTTAAGGTGTTGCAACTGCTTAGTAAAAATGAGGCTAGTTTTTAAGCAAGACTTTGTAAGTAGGTATGGTTGGAAATGTCAGGCAAGCCTTTGGGCACATAAAATCATCATCAGTTTGAAACATATATGTGTCTGTAGGTGTATTAAATTTTCCAGCTATACCAATCTGTCTAACAGAAGATACTATCTCTGCCTAGAAATATTCTCCTGTCTGTGCTCTTAGGCCATCATGGATATCTCTAGTTTTAAATTTCTTTTTCAGGCTTTGTACCTGATTCTTGTTAAACACTGTCATAAAATTTACTACAAAGTATTTTGTTAGTATAGCAGAGTCTTCTTGTCCCCAGTGGGAATTTCATTGTTTTCATTGCTAGAAGTCAGAACTGGAGATAACAGAACTTATAAATAAGTCCTTTCATGTTCAAAATCTTGGCATGATAAAAAGAAGTTGAA
Source organism: Fulmarus glacialis (assembly GCF_000690835.1). Classification (NCBI taxonomy): domain Eukaryota; kingdom Metazoa; phylum Chordata; class Aves; order Procellariiformes; family Procellariidae; genus Fulmarus; species Fulmarus glacialis. The sequence goes on from NW_009210016.1 coordinate 58,888, forward strand.
AGGTAGATATCTGAGGGTAAGCATGGCTTCTAAAAATTTCTCTTTAGCACCCCTCATATTTTCAAGGCATCTGATTTACGTGTCCATTAGCAAATTACACATTATAGATGTGGTCCCCACAATAAGTCAGGGTTCTATGTTTTATTGGTTCAATATAGCTACACCTGCATTTAAAGCAAAGTACCATTTACTCTTACCATGCGATCGGAACAGTACTAGCCTAGTTCAAAGACATCAGTTAGACTATGTTGGTATTAGGCAATAAAGTATAAGTTGTACGTGTCAAAGCAACCTTCACATCATGACATATTCCAGGTTTATTATCCAGTTACCTTATTAAGTAAAAGCAGTCATCTTTCTTGTCAAGGACAATCATCCATGTACCATATTTACCTATGCCAATTGTTAACACTTCTACATTACTAAAACTCGTTTTGTGATTTAAGGACTAATTCTTCCTCATTAACTTAATAAAACTTCTGAAACACTAATATTTAGACAGCTGTGTCCTACTTATCTTTAGGCTGAACTCTTGTCCATATGGATCTATTCAAGTTGGAGTTTTCTGCATCTTCTGCATCAGCAGAACCCTTGAGGCAAGGGAACTGAATCAGTTATGCTGCACTGAAACCTGTCCTCACCTATGCCAGTAATCCTGACCTAGCCTTTGTGCACTTGCTTCTTTCTTTTCAAGGGAGAAAAAATCTTCAACAAAAATTATTATTTTACCTTCCACACTATGTGTTATTACAGGATATATTAGCTAATTGAAAAGTTCTGAAAGTTCAATGGGATAATTTAAAAAATGAAAGATATAAGACACCCTTATAATAAAGAGGAATATCTAGTAAAATGACAGAACTCTGCCCTTTTGCTTGCTTTGTTTGAAGGTCAGATAAACATGCAAGACTATAGTGCAGTTTGCATTGTGTTTCTTGTTTGGTTTTTTTTTTTTTAAAATATGCAGATTTCTCCAGCATTACCTATACCAGTGGAGAATAGCAATCAATGAAAATTACTATCATCAACAAAATCACATGTTCCTTCCTTGGAATGTGAAGTGGCACAAAAGTTACAAATGCTACAAATATGTACTGAAAGCTTTAGCAAAAAAATTGATAATTAACATCCAAGACAATTATAGGATGTTAACTGGTTCTAATTCACTCCAGAAGTATGAAGGTTTTTGCCACATTAAAACAAGGACAGGGCTACCAGTGGTGGAGATTTACCCAGGTTGATCAGCAAGCTTTTGAACTCCTTTGTTAAAAAGCAAAATTGGCCCATGTATCACAAAAGAAAACAGTATTTCCAGGAAATGAGGGTGCCGATTCATCAGGAAAATGCATCTGTTCCTCCAATTCCTACAAAATCTTCACCAGGGCAGGGATCGCATGGGCTGTCAAGCTGAAATTTCCGAGTCCCATTTAGAACTGGAGATTAGGGACATTTAAGTCCCTTCGCTCAGGGCAGGAAGTCTCCATGGGGTGCCCACCTGCTGGGTACACCACGTGGAATTTGCAAGGTTCCTTCACCAGCAAGGGGGAAGTCAGCCTTGCCAGCAAAGAGGAAGAACACCTTACATAAATGCCCTTGGAATTGATCAAGGAAACATTTTATAATTAGTCTTTGTGAAGTTTTTTCATGTCTGAGACTTCTTGCTACAAGATTTCAATAAGATGCAAAATCAAATAAAAAGTCTATGTTTCCGTATGTGAGAAAATGAGCAATTTTGTTTAAGAATTGTGTTGAAGTTAAGCCATTATGTAGCATTGGGAAAGATGTAGCTTCTGCAAAGTCAACAGTAACTGTAGAATTAAAAAGGCTTCTGAACTGAAAACTTACTTGGGAGATGTCCTGATCCAAAACCTATTGGAATTAATGGGAAAACTTTTTGCTAATTTAGACAAGTTTGGGTTAATTACTCAAAATATTTTCATAAAATATTTCTTTGAATTATTTACATCTTAAAAGTGACATTTGAGGATATTGTATTACATTATTTACAGTCAATGTTTAAGCAAAAGATGCCATTCTTGAAATATTAGATTAGGTGCTAAACTGTCATATGCCTAAAAGTCTGTCAGCAATTGAATGGAAAGCTAATACAATAGTTAAGCTACAGCAAACATGGTGAACTCTAGATATTTCTACCAAATTATCTTTACTGTAACAAGATGAACTGGATGGCCCCACAACCAGGCTGATCAAAAATAAAAGTATACTTCAGCTTTCAGAGTTACCTGGGAAATATTACTTAGTATAAAAAATTGTGTAGAAAGCAAGCAGTTTATAGTTTTGTCCTCTGAGCGAGTTCCATCTGTGCAAATGTTGACTGAGTGATAAGAAAGCCATCTCCTTATCCATTAACTTAGCTGATTTGAAATACTGATAAATGAATAGCAGACACGTTTTGCATTATTATTTAATCTGACAATAAGGTACAATAATAGATTAAGTTCCATTTTATCTCTCTGCTAAAAAATCAGCGGAAAAAGTACCCCAAAATATCAGAGAGGTGAAATGTGTTTGTAAGCTGCTGATTTTCATACAGTAGGAAAAGAAAACAATGAATATGTGATTAGATAACTCTTATTCCAGAGGAATGCACAAAAACTAAGTACTGGCAGCTGCCAGTGAATATCTTCTTGATTTCCCTGTTTGGAAGGTAACAATCTTCCCCAATGTAATATACCGTGGATGGCTTTAAAAGAATATATTAGCACTCATTGCTAATTCCTTTTAAGTCAGATGTGCATCACTATATTGTTCTTTGGATAGGTTCTCTGCTCCATTTTGTTTCCTTCCAACACATTTAGTGCCCTACACCTGGGTCTCAGGCGGGTTTTGAGCTTCCCAAAATTTTTTCAAAAAATTCCAGCTCTAACAGAGCAAGAAACTTTTTTTTAAAGCTATACAATGCTGACAGCAAAATGCCGTTCTGTGTTTTTTATAGATCATGGCAGAGTTCTATGCAAAGCGGTTATTTTTATATTGCACATAAAAAGAAGACCTCCTTCAGGGTGATTTTCTTAGGATGTAAATATTTCAAGAATTTAAAGAGAGTTTTCATTTCCTTTACCCCCGAGTAAAACGTACAACAAATGCATGGTCCCACCTGCCACATTGCTGCCTGCCTTTTGGCACTCAGCGTGGGGGAACGCGGTGGAAAAGAGCACCTCATAAAGCACATACCTCCTTGTGTAGCTTTGATTATCAGGTCATAAACTACCATGGTATTTTAAATATAATATATAGCACCATTCATTTTTCATTACAGGAAAGTTTCTTTCTCTGTAGTTCATAGTAGTCTGTGTTTTATGTCATGAAGAGCGCTCTCTCTCTCTCTCTGCAGCTTTCTCCAGCAGGTCTCACTGTGGAGGGGGAATTCAGGTCATGCTCAGGAATGCAACACAGATTCATGCCTTCGGAAATGCCTTTTATACTATAGGCAGCTACACCTCTTCCATTTCCAGTTTCTGCTCTATTGTAACTAGAAGTGAGGATCTGTTGCCAAGGTTGAAACTCATTTTTCATGCAGTTTATTTTTCTACATAAATGTGAGTAATGTCGTTGATGAGGCAGACAAATTATTTTCCACTAATTATAGAGCAGATGTTACATAATCTGCGTGAACCATTGCAGCCTGTGTTTTCTTTCATCTTCTTCTTTGCTGGATATTTGAATAAAGTGTGAAGCTGATGATATGCGCACATAAAAGCAGACTGCACAGGTTGCTGCCGGGCAGCTTGTTCTCTGCAACACAAGCTGGGAACCACAAAGAGAACTGGTGCATGAGTCTACTATAAGTAAATGGAGGAAAAAAAAAAGATACTGAAGCAGCCCTTCTGCACAGCATGTCTAGAGCAAAACTGTGCACGTAGGTACAGTTGATCCTGGTTTGGGCTTGGAAAGGGGACTGAATGACTTAGTGAGACCTCCTTTAAACTTATTTTTCTTTGATACAACGGCAGAGTTCTGTGCTGTGTTGAATTCTCCCAAGTGTGAGGCTGGCTTTAGAGCAAGTAGGTCTCCTGCATAATCCTTCCTCGGCATGTGTCCCACCTACCACAGACAGCTTGGCTGTCCTGGGCTATTTCTGCATATATGCAATAGCATGAATGAAATAACTCATCCTGAGCTATTTCTGTACATACGCAATAGCTTTCCTGGCAGCTTCTTGCCCGACTAGGTGCAGAAAAGCTGGTACCTGGGAATACGTTGTGCCCCATAAGTGTGGGGCTTTGTAAAACAAGGCACGCTCTGGAAGAGTACCTCCCTGGCAGCTGAGTCTATCGTTTCTCAGCCTCTCTCTGAGGGACGCAGAGGAACCTGAATCTCCGCTCCCCTTCGTGCAGGGAATATGCTTGCCTCTGGCTCTGGGCAAATGCAAAGGGCAAAGCTTCTACCCCGGGCATAACACTTTTTTTATGTTCTATCTCTAGTGTTGCATGTGAAGGATTACACAGGCATCTCAGCATACACTGTTGATTATGTATGCAAGAGGCGGTGATTAAGTAACGACATTTCTCCAGATTTTTTTTGTGTCTCTCTACCCTAAAAACAGCAAAAGGTTGACCAGAAAGAATTTCAGGACATTTTATAAACCGAGAGCAGCTATGTTTTGCAATATGTAGCTTAGTGAATTCCCCAAGAATGCTGAGCTAAAATTACTTCTGGCATCCCCTTTACATGTATTATTTATAAGAACTATCTTATTTGGTGGCCTGGTATTGAGTCTTCTCAAAAACTCAGAACCTTACGGATGTAATGTCTATATAGTATTAGTTGGCTCTGAAAGAAAAGGTGGGATGCTATCCTATACTGAATTTAACCAACTGAAAAAATGAAAAGTTGTTGAGTTTTTCAAAGTCTACAATATCTGCAAAAGACTTTGGAGTACAACTCTGTTCCTAGCCCCTGGATGCAGATACATTCTCAGTTCTGCACTTTTTTACATAGCTATTCAGCAACAAAACATTCAAAACTGCATTGATGTATTTTACATCATAAATGGAAGAAAAAAGGAATTATGGAAGAAAGAAGGAACTTGAAAAATTACGTGATCATTTCTGCACGGCTTTAAAGTTCAAGCCATACATATAATGTGGTTTTGCATCTTTACAAATCTTGAGGGAAAGAAGCTGGTCTGCAAAAGCATATTTTGCTTTGTTAAATATCTCCATGTAAAATTGTGTACAGGATGTTACTGTGTTATTGTTAGACAGAACCGTATGTTGCCAGGCTTAGGAAATATTCTGATATCAAACGTTTCATCAAGCTTATTTTCTCTATTATACAAATCTTTAGAAAATGAAAAGAAACTGTGTATAGCAGTTTGAGATAAGTCAGCAATATATTTTATCCACTGTCCTTCAATTTTCCATGTCAAAACCTCTTAACTTTGTTACATTCATATAATCTTGAAAACATTCAGCAATGAGAAGGAACAATTATATGTCACAAAGAAGCATCAGTTTACCTTGTTATCCTATTACATTGTTATCATGTCTGTTAGCAATTGATTTTTAGCATTACTCCTACTCATTCGATGACTGGTATACTGATGAAAAGACCTGAGCACACTTTGCATTTCCCATGACAGAATGAATATCAGGTAATGTATGATTTTAAGATGTAGCAACAGATATTACAAGGTATTTGTTTTTTACCTGTATATGAAATCCTAATTCTTTTGAAATCAATATGCATCTTGCCATTGCTTTTAATAAAGACAGAATTTCACCCTTTACTTTATAGAATATGGCAAATTTCTTGCTTTAATACCAGGGATCTTTATTTAACTTTCTTGGGCCCCAGAAATCTGTTACGCATTATTATTTTAGTTGAGTAAACAATTCATCTTGTGCCAAAAGATGGGGGAATGGCTTTAGAAGTTTCTTTTTACAGCTTTAAATACTTTAGCATGACCACAGGATAAGTAAAAAATCTGCAGAAGAAGCCTAGCTGAACCTCAGAAAACTGATTCATGTGACTGGTTTTATGCCTCTCCTGCCCCTGAGATGGATACAGACCACAGGAGTCTTGTGATCCCTCACCCCTACTAAATGAGGGGAAAATGGGTGCTTTCTGTTACAGACAAAAAGTTAAAACCTTCATTTTTCTTGCAGTATTTTTCTTCTGCAAAGATCTGTCAGGGATCTTGCTGAAAAAGCAAAGGCAAATGCATTTAAATTTCATAATTATATAACTTAAGCTTCAGTTCTGTTGAAAAATGTTTAGTTATGTTAACAGTGGAATTTCAAAAGCACATTTATTACATTTAACCCTAATAATAAAACAGTTCCTCTCTTAGCTGAAAAATGTAATTCTGCACTTTATCACTTCTTTTTCTTATTGTACCACCCCCAACCGGAAATAAATAAATAAATAAATAAATATTGTTATTGCTGTCGTTGTGTTCCTCATACTTAGCAATTTTGCTTTCTGTTACCATATTATGGCACGTCTTCCTCTAAAATGACAAAAATATGAGAAAGAAGATGAATAAATCTGGCTTGGCTGAATTCAAACAACTGTGGTTGGTTTTCAATCCATAATTCGTCTTGTCATGTAATCTGATATTGCAATTAACATCTGTATACATACTTTCTTATTTAAAATGTGTTTCTCTTGTTGCTGCATTCATGCTGCAAACCTTCCTGTGGCTATGAGCCAAGAAGGGAAGCCACGTTAGAGCCTGAAAGCAATACTTTTCAGGGCTTCCAGAACAAGGGCTGTTTCAGTGAATAGTGAGAAAGAATCATTCCTGGCCCATCACAAAGCAATGCGGAGGCAGTTGCGGCTCTCACGGAAACTTTGCACCGGATTACAGGACAGAGGATGCTTTTTTTTTACCCTGCAAGGCTGTTCAAAGGAAAGACATTTCTTTTGCTGAATAAACAGTAATTGCAGAGCTGAGCAGTGATATTCATTAGTCAGTGGGAAAGAAGAAAGCAAAAATAGCCTCTGCTTGGTGGATTGAGTCAAACCGCAGCTACCCCAGCTGAAAATCTGATGTAGTTGTGTAGGAGGGATGGTACTTTTTCTTGGACTATCCAACAACAATCAGAAAAAAAAAAAAATCTCATTTTAAAAGAAAAGCTCCAAACTAGACATCTTTCTCTGTGAAAGGTTTATGAATGTAGGATTTTCAGAGCTTTTTTTCCAGGGAACAGTGAATGCAAATTTTTTAAATTTAATTTAAAAAAAATCTGTATGTCAGCTACTCTGCCCTTTAAGTCAGAAAAAATACAACACATACTGTTAATGATGTTCATGAAACTTGCTTTCTGTAGCCTGTGTCTCTGAATGCCTGTACGAGTGTGAGGAACAAATCTAACACACATTTTGTTTCTTTCCATACCTTCAGGCAGGGCTGTTCCTCCAGGAGGCAGTGCAAGGTCTAGGGAAGGTAAAGAAAGGTGTAAGGGAGACTGTGAAGATGATGAGCTATTTAGTTGAACAAATAATTACATAAAATAGGACACGGGATAAAAGACATGAATCTATTTAAGCATAGTTTGTAAACCAGAACTAGTTTATGTCCCTAGCTGAATTAATGATAATGTCCAGTGAATACCAAGGGAGCTAGACTAAGGCTACTGTTGTGGATGAAATAAAGGTCTGATTAAAAATCTGTTTTAAAGGAAAGAACAAGGGAAAGACTCCTCTTCACTTCAGCAGAGCTTGGATCAGGCCTCAGCTAAGTTGTCTCCCTGTCCATACTACATATAGAATTCCCATATGTCTTCAGGTAGACACACTAAAGAGAGTGGCTTCTTTTCAGGTTATGAAATGTGGAAAAACCTTTCCTATATTTACAAAAGAACTCTTTTAAGCATGCACATCACACAGTTATGCAATGTTTTACCATAACTATGTGTTCTACACATGCCTTAATACGGATTCAAGCACTTCAGACGAGTTCAACACAAACTGCTCACATAATGCAAAATCAGAGGGTATTTCAGCACTCAATGAATCCCAAAGAATTGTGCTGGGCATTGTTTCAGTGGCAGGCAGCTGGGAAAGGGTCAGATAGATCCGCTTAGAAATATGTCTATAAGCTAAAAAACTGATTGTGGTAAACAGTCTCAGGGTGTGAAATATTCCGTGGCCAAAATTGTGCATGGTTTCTCCATCCACCTTTCAGGAAATGCAGTGCTTAGATAGCAAATATTGGCCTAGGTCTGCTTATAGATACTAAATGTACACTTTGGGACAGCGAGATGTTACCAGTGAAGTCTGTCCTTGCCAATAGACGAGGGTATTCCAGCATCTGAAATTTTTGCTGACTGGGATTTATTGTTCAGTGACGTACGGAGCTTGGAGATGAGTGAGGAAATGTCACATGGCTTTTTGTTATAGCAAGGCCAGAAGAAGCAGACTGCAGTTCAGAAGAGGGGAGCTGGCAGAAAGGTTATGCAAAAAAGAATTCTAGTAGATTGGGAGGCGTCCTGCCCCAAGGTCAGAGGGTTTCTCATGAATATTCCTGTGTTTTTGGTTAATGCAGCAGAATTTTCTTTCAGTCACCCTCCAGAATTATGCATTGTTCTTCAGAAGGAATCAGACATTTTATGCAAGATGTTCAGAGACTCAGTTTTGCTACAGAATCTTTTAGTAAATATGTTCTTTTTTTTTTTCAAAATAATTCTGCTATCTTTCAGCCCAAATCCACATTTTTCTGCAAAGAGCATTACTCTCTTTAATTATAGTCTTAAACATATCTACTGAAGTGTTAAGCAGTCATATTTTGAATTGCCAACTAAAAAGGTTACATTCTCCTCGGTATTTGTCTTTCTTGCCCAAAACTATTAACCAGGTTTTCTCTAAGGTTTTCTATGTATGAGGATAACTGTTTCAACTCAGTTAGACTCTTGCCAGGTGAACCATAGAAAGAACCCTCGCAGTTAATTGCAGTATATTCTCATCTTTGCAAAAAGAGAGATTTAGTCAGTGTGCTTATTTGCCCTTTAGATCTCAGGTTGATAGTCTGCCAAAAAGCCCTGGCTACCTTCACTCCTCTCTCTTCACAGATTCTCAGTGACACTTTCCACCTGATTTCTGTTTGTCACTTGGAGCGAAGATGATAACTTAGTGAATTCTCAAATGTGAAATCAGTGTGTCAGATCTGGGTAATTTAGAAGTGTCCAGAAAGCCTCAGGCTTAAAAAGTTCAATAAATTCTGGCTTTTCAATAGGTATGCTAGATCCACCTTTTGTTTCAACTTTGTCATCTCACCACAGGAGAAGTCTATGATGACTGTAATTAATGCCTCAGCTCCCAGTTCAGTCTTGGGAGGGCTACAACTGGATAATTCTTCTCTGCAGTGCACTAAGAAAATAAGGTATCTACTTGCCCAAAATGACAGTAGAGTTCCTGTATATGCCATCAGACATTTATTTGTATTCACTCAAGTGGATTTTTAGGTTGATCTTTGTCTAAGCAGCTTGTTAAGTGATTCATCTTTATTTTCTTGGTTGCTAACATGTGTGCTCTACCCATTTTTTTCTTAAAGCTTTTCCATCATCTTATAAACTACTTGATTGCTTTGTGGCTTCTGGGGGAAAGAAGTACAAAGTCACAACTAGGAGTCATCTTTCTTTTTTTTTTTAAACATTTTCTACAATCAAAATAATGTGTAAAAGTCTGCTACTGGCTAACATACTCCCTGAAATGTATAATGAAGATGTATGAAACAAAAAGAGTTCATAAATGGGAGAGACCATCCCTACAGAAATTACCACCTTTGAGATGTCATTCTTACTTATCAGATATTAGAACAACAAGAGTGATTATATAAAATACATATTTCTTCTTCATATCCACAACTAACAATGCAGCAAATAACAGTTGTAACCTTATTACTGTGTATAATACCAATGGTAGGCAATTAACAATACTTGTTGGATAACAGCATTATCGCTGGAAAAGGGATTCCAAACTTAATGACTATTTCAGCACTTCTGTATCAGCAATCACCGTAGTAAGGGCTTTATGTGAGAAACTAGCAGATGGCATCATGAAATGCATATCTTCTGCTGTTGGGTTTGTATAATGTCCTACTCATCTGTTTCTGTTGGGTGCATAATGTGCTGTTCATCTATTTGATATCTGGCTTCCCTTTTGACCCTTTCAAACCTGTCAGCAATACAGCAAAAATAACTGATGCCTTGGGAGTGAAGAAAAAAAACGGGAGATGTTAGAACTGCTGGAGAGAGGAGGGATCCTTAGAGAGCTGCTCTGAGAGGAACAGTGTTGCAGGAGCACACCCAGTCAAACCACGCAGCACCAACTGCAAGACTTTTCAAAGAGGGTTAAGGAACGAGCAGGATGCTGCAGTGCTTTAATAACCTAATTGTACCTGTTCCCGAAACAGCCAATTAAGCCGTATGCCCAGCAAAATGGTTATTGAATCATTAGTTTCAAAGTAATGCCAGATTTCAAAACAAAACAAAACTACTGCCCCGAAGAAACCCAAAGCAAACAAGAGTATTGGTCAGGAAGCAGGAAAAAAACCAATGGATATTTGAGAACAGTGAGACCTCCTTATTATGTGTAAAATTCATATCATGGTGGACTAAGACAACACTGGCAGAATTAGAACGGATGAGTGTGCTGCGGTTATTACTCTCTTCGAAGGTTTACTAAGTTAAAATAATTGGCATCTAAAATGACCAGATAACAATATTTGTAAAAATTAACTATACAAAACTACTGCAAGCATATGTAATAAGAGAGTGTGGTGTAAGAACGTAGGCATGTATGACACCTGATCTAAAGTTATACAACCAATATTATGCATTATCATGCATTATCATACATTACCTGTTGGAGGCATTGTTTTAAATGTTTCTCCAGGAAATGTCTTATTGTTTTTTGCTACCACGTGAAATGCAGGGATGTAAGTCTGAGCTAAAAAAGGGGGAAAATAAAATGTGATGAATTGTGAGGCGCATGGTCTCTGTCATTCTTAATAAAAAATATTCAGTGAAGCAACAACTTAGATGAAGAGAAATAGAAGAACAAGTAGTGGGTGTCACAATACCTTACTTCAAGTGTTTAATGTAGGCATCTACATATGAGCTAGTCAGCTAAACACCTATTATTGTGCAGAAGAGAAATAAGGACTTCTAGAGCAGCTTTCATCTCATCCTAATTTAGATCTGTGCATTTTAGCTGTTTATAGAGGTGAGAAATGAATCCCACCCTTAATAGTTATCTTTTATGTATTTGCAGCATCTTATTTACTGTGTTCGATTCAACAGGATTTATGTACCCACACAAATAAGTCAGAAATAATTCTACTCACTTTGATTTCAGTAACCATAAAAGCATTTATGCTAAGCTCAGTGTATGTGCTGGACAAAGGGACAACAGAGGGGAGAAGGTATATAAAAAGAAACGTATTTACAACAGGACGGCTCAAATGGTTGATCTACATGGAATGGAAAGCAAGACATTTTCAAGGACAGCCAGTTATCCAGAAAAGGAGCAAAGCCATGAAGACTAAGAGAGAGAAATACAAATTATGGAGAGCTAGGAACACAATTTTAAAATGATCTGCCAAATTTTAATCTTGAGCCTACTGGTTCAAAAATACCATCATTTTAATTGTACTGAGAGGTGAACTGTAGAGGATTATAAAGTAATTTTCCATCATTTGAGCAAAAAAAAGTATAAGTAAACTCAGGGATATTTATTTGTTTAAAATGATCTATTGCCATGTCATCAAGCTTTATTTATTAAGCCCCTATTGTCCAGATGATGTCTCCAGTCAGTGCTGGAGACATTAACATTACTCTGTAATTTTCTCCTTTGGTTAACCAAAGAGCACATTCCAGAGTTATCATTATTATGCACATTATGCAGTTTGCTTAGACCAGTACAAATAGTAGCAAATGTCACTTAATTCAGAGCAGTTGTGCCGCAAAAGCAGTGTGAAAGTATTCCGGAAAATTACTATGTGAAATTAGACTAGTTTATTCAACGGAGCAGACAACATGTATATTCAAACTTGTAACTTCATTAGTGCCAGAAATAAGTATTGTACTCCTTTCTTGGGTCTTGTGTGCATCTGTGAATCAATACAACTGTGGGAATGTAAGCTAGATTCTATTCCAACTTTTATGTCATTAATAGAATAAATAACTTAATCGAACTTCAGCCATCTGATAGTTAGACATCCAGACTGTTCAATTCAAGACAATATTAGACTTCCAGACTGTTTCAATAACCATCAAACATCTCAGCTTTCTTATCCTACCTGCTTCAAGTACCTGTCCTGAGATTAAAGAATGATCCTCTGCTATTAAAACTAGTTTGGACAATAAGCTTTGACTAACCTTTAAAGAGTTGAAATTAAGTGAGAGGAGTCTCTCTTAGACCATCATCCCGTAAGCTGTTCCACAAAGGTTTATCACCATGCCTATTTCAAGTCATTGGAAAGATGGGCTGTATGTTGTGCCTTTAAAGGCTCAGAGTCCAAAATCATTGCAAGACCAGTATATATTAACTAGATGGCAAAAAAAGAGCCAGTTTGACATGCTGACATTTGAATTGATTGAGTAAATTTGGCATTAAAAAAAAAAAAAGCTCTTAGTTTTTGTTTGGAAGCTGCAAATCCACAATACATTTTTGTACAAACATTTAGAGTAGAAGCTCAGAAGTTGCATTTTGTGGACTAAAAATATAAAGAAAAAATAAGCACAATGAAGTCTAAGCAAAATTCTTGGTTTTCCAATTTGAGCAGGCCAAAAGGGTTCTTACCTTTGCAGCAGAGATGGAAGAGTCATGTAATGAGACAGATATGTTTGTGTGTATATCAATACTTGGCCATCCTCACTGAGGTATCCACCACTGCTATTCCATTTTGCAACTAATTATCCTCTTCTAGAAACATGTCCTCCCAGAGATGGATGACAGCTGGCTCCAGGGGCAAGTTGGAAATCTGGCATCTTAAAGTCAAGAGATCATCATAGCATGCTTGATGCCTATTATAGATATAGGGGAACAGCAGCTACATAGGCAACAAGCAGGATATTGTTGCCCCACCAAAGAACATGGTGCTATTTACAGTAATTTCAAGGAAGAAGTTTCTTAACTCAGGCCGAGTTAAAATGTGTACTGCAAAGTGAATGATTTTATGCACAGCAATTTCCTCAAGATTAGGCATTTTGATGCTTAGTGAGAGAAAACACTGGATGTAAGTAACTCCCGCTGCTTGTCGGTAAGAACTGTGCTAGGGCAATATATTTTTTTAAGACAATAAAACTTATGCTGTTTTTATGGTAGCTTATACTTCACATATGAAAATGTTTCCTTATTTCAGTTCTAAGGACCCTGTAGCTCAGTAAAAGCTTTCTGCACATTTAGTTACAGGTTAATTTATATTTCAGAATGCAACTGTGGATTCATGAAATACTTAAATCATCTGCAGTGGAGCAAGAACAAGTTTTGCTCTCTCTGCTAGATGCCTTTGGAGAGCACTGCTGGTACTCAAATAGCACAGTTACTCTCAGGAAGATTTCTTTGGGTAGGCAAAGAGCTCTTACGATGGCACCTGAACACTTCCACAACCACTCTGGTCCTCCCAGTTCCCAATACCCACCTCCTCACCATATCATCATTAACAGCGTTACCATCATCTCTAACAGTCACCAAAATTAATATTGCAAGTAGGCTCTTGGCCTGCCATTTGCACATGGTTAGCTGGATAAGCATCAAGGCCTCCAATAAAACACGTACATTTTTGAGGGCTTGAGTGCCTGAGGACCAAAGATTTGAGGCTTTCCACACACATTCAGTGGCTGGCCCTGTAGTAATGGTAACAAGTTGATTGTCCCTACCCTGCCCGCCATCCTCTGTGACACCCTGATGTCCGTTTCCAAAAGCAACACCATACAGACAATACCTTCCACTGGCTACTGCCTAGTATAAACTAGCAAATAGCACCCTGGAAAAATCACGTTTTTAATAGCACAATCTTGTTCCCTAGGGTGACGACATGCCGTGTTGCCGTAAGGTTTTTGAGGGACAATAAAGCAGCAACCATCAGCTCTTTTCAAAATAAGGCTTCTGACTGCCAGAGGGATTGCAGTAATTACACTTTCTGACATAAATTCCAAAGTCGATGCCAGCATTTGGGCTCAAGGTCCCTGCAGAAGTGGGCTTCACAACATGACAGGGATCTGCTGACCCCAGGGAACCTGAAGGAATTGCTTTTCTCTACAGTTATCTGAGACATTTATAGGTACGATTTTGCGTTTCTAATCCATTGCTTCACAGCAGTAGCTTTTCAGGGTTAAAATGGTGTTTGGAAAATTACCACTACCTTGAAGTCATTGAGTTGGCTTCTGTGAACTGAAACTTGCCAAATCAAAGACTGACCCAGCTGGGAGAAATGAGGGTTTGCTAATGATTGGCATATGTACCTTAATTCTCCTATCCAGTCACCTAATCTTTTCCTCTTTATTTCTAAGGAGCGCTGTCGTTACCTATCATAACTACCAATATTTTTTTCTTATTTTCATTTGTCTTTTTAGTCATCTCTACAGCTTGCTTTATTTGTATTTTTGGCAGCAAACACTTCAGAGACTTGGTTGTTTAAAAAAGCCTGTTTTATTCACAGTTGCTAGACGTCACTGTAACATGCCTCTGGCTCTTTGGGTTTTTATTTTAAAAATCTTTTTTAACACATTGTGTGAAACATGAGCTATTTCTAGCTCTTCCTGCCACATAGACGAAAGTTTAGGAAGTGTGATTTTTTTCAGACAAGATATTGTTGTTCATTACAATAAGGTCTAGCACCAACAAGTTTAGTTTTCCGTTTTGGCTACAAATTCACGTCAGTTTCTCTTAACTACTACTTCTGAGGACTGGGACAGGGTTTGGCTGAGGACAACATATCTGGTGTGGGAATTGTCTGGGCTTAACGTCAGGCTGAGTCTCAGCTGGGAGCGCAGGCAGTACAAGGGTGAGGGAGGCATCCCCTCTGGCACATAGCAATTCTCCAAGAAATGATGAGCAAAGTTATCTCATTTCTGTTCCTCTTGAAGAGCACAAACACAGCATGACATAATGTGGCAGAGCTTTGCCAGTCCACCCATGTCACAGGCCCTCTGTGTAAGCTATATTTGCTGTATAAGAGTAGTAAATAAGTGGATGCCTGGGCATCATCCTTCCTTCACGGATCTCCTAGCCCCAGTCCCATCATTTACACACAAGCCTTGCAGAGATCCCAGCTGAGATCTAATGCAGTCCTGTCTTTGCATAATGCATGGCCTTTATATACATGCACAAAATACTTCCTTCATGTTTCATGTTGACATTGGCTCTGGCCTTCATCAAAAATCTCTTAAGTAAATTAAATCTTAAACAAGTTGTCTCCTGAGACTGAGGGAAAACTTTGGTCCTGCACACCAAGCACCATCAGGTTGTACAGTCCTTTGTACTGTCAAGAAGCACAACATCTGCCTGTCTTACAGACCTCACCTCTCAGAGCCCATGACTTTTCCTTTTGCCTCTAGCAGTTAGCCACAGCTTTTAGGCTGTCCTTCAAAGGCTGGGGAGGTAACCTCCATCTCTATGCCTCTTTCAAATAATGGCAGTGATTATGTGTGAAAGTGGTGCCTGCGGTCGTTTTTGTATTGGCAGAGTCAGCTGAAGAGCTCTCTGATGTAACTCTCTTATGCCTTCTTCCTTCACAAATTGTGTAAATTTGCCTTCTTAGGGCAGGGTCTAAGTTGCAACAACAATATAGGCCTATAACCTCCTGTAGGACACTTCATACTCAGGTCGCTCTGGCATTTCCTCTGGGACATTAGAGGTCCTAGCTTGGAGCCTGCTGGCTGTTGTGAATCCCAATATACCTGTCCTATACACCTAACAGCAAAGAGTTTAGTTGCCTCAATTAGTATTACATGTTCCATTCCTTGAATTGGCCATCTTAGTCTTACACGTTATTTAGGCACAACTCTAAAGTCTGTTTCCTAAAGCTGATCCTTGTTGTAACTTTGTTAATTACAAAGACCATCTAGAAATACCTTCTCTTTCAAAATACTTTTCCTTAAACAGGCAAGCCATCAAGAGTAAATCCCACCCAGAAATGTGCCTGTCCTTCCGACACCACATGGGATTTAACAAATTTAGCTATCTATAGCACAGCTGTTTAGATCTGAGCTTGTTTTATAGATACCTTTTGTACTCAGCTGAGAAAAACAGGCGTTTCTGGGCAGTGATTCATCCCACTCTAAGTATAAAATAGGTCAGATGAATTACATTCTTGGACTGGGGTGAAATGAACCCAAATGAACTTCAGAGACTATTTCAAGGGCCTGATGCCAAATTTGGATGATGCAAATGTCACATAAGCTTCTGCCCCTAGTAAGTGAAAAAGACATAGTCACTTCTTAATTCCTCTGAAGAGTGACTCACAAATTGTAATAAAGGAATGGGCAGGGAGCTGCAATCCAGGCAATAAAAACCACAAACCACAGGGAATCAGAGGGTTAGGCTGGGTCTAGGCTGTCTTTATTTGCAAACAACGTATGCCGCAGACAGACGTACCTGAGAGAGGGCTTCCTGCTCTGCCATCGGTCGCTGCAGCTGGGGCAGAGGATGACAAGCGTAACAGCAGGTTGGAGGAAGCAGCAGCATTGATGGCTAACAGCTTCAGCTGAGCCCTAGAGGTAAAGCTGCACCTTCCCACCCTTGCAAGAGGGGACAAGGTATTTTTGCTGTGTAGAAGTGGCATACATTCTCCTTAAAACAAAATTGCGAAGTGGGCATAGCAGCTTATTCTTAAAAACATGATACATCCGTTTCCTCTGTGTAAACAGCTTTATTCTGTAAAAAAGAAGAGGGGGAGTATTTCCTTTATCCCTAGGGGAAGTGGTGTCCTACTTCTATCTAATGGCATCCTCAGAAATGCGTGCAATAACAGTAATCATTCTGAGGAAGAGACAGAGATTTTCAGGGCTCTATTTGGAAGGTCCAAACTTCTACATGTTAGAGGGCACGGTTATCAGAAAGTACTCAGCAGTCGCCTTCTTTAAATGAATGAGTCCCTTCCTCTCGAATTGTGAAGTCAATTCTGAATTTAGTCATTCTGAATATCTCAGTCCTGATTCTTCAGCAATTGCCTTGGCGCTGCTGCCTTTTTCTGGAACCGGAGGCACTGATAAGCACAGCAGGATTGCACCATGTCAAAGAATACTAACCAGAGGAAGGTAACAAGAGATCTGCTGTACATTAAGAGAATTCCCACCCACTGGTTGTTTAAAAATCCAAGCTTAATCTACTACTACTTCCTTTACAAAACAAAAATCACTATTTTTTGCCTCAGCAGCTTATTCTAATAGGTTATTCTCCAGACTAGACCTTTTGTGAAAGTGTCTCCTTATGATCTTTGCATGTAGTATGTTTGCATCATCCTACACCCAGCAAGACCGTAGTAGTAACTTTTGTTGACATCTCTGTTGTGTACGATTTTGTTTGCTTCATCGACATCTGTCTCTTTGCTTGGTTATGAATGTTTGATTTTTAGTCTGTCTCCCTAATTATGCCTGTTGGTTCCAAAAGCTTGTTTGTATCTTTCCCCAGTTAATTTTTAGAACAACTTCTACATGGGTCAACCAGGTCCACTGCTAAGGGTCTGAACCTGCAAGTCTCAGCTCTCGGAGGATGGGGCCCTTTGACACCCGCAAGTTACAGTCTGTTTTCTTTATTTATGTGTGTTGCAGTCCCTGAGTAACAAGGTCAGACCGGGCCAGCTGCACGAGTAAAGCATCAGGAGCCCGGTGGTCCCCTCGCTGGTGGCCTGCCCGAGGGCTGCTGCAGCTCAGGGGCAGCTCAGGGACTTGCTTGAGCTCTGGTAAAGGCAGCGCCTCTACGGGCACACGGTAAAACTGCTCACTCTGAATGTCAGAAGTGGCACCTGCTTCCCAAAGGGTCAGACACTTGGTCTAACTTCTCTGCCATCCTTATTCAATTTCTTACTGAAAGGATGTGGGTTTTTTTTAGAATCGGTCATTGCCGGAAGGACATCTTCAAATTCTTAGTTATGCAGCAATTCACACTGTACATACTTGTATGGAGCAGGTTTTTACGTTTCCTTTCAACAGTATTTTGGATGTGCCAGCTTACTTCGTTTGCTATAGTAGGCTTAGTTAGGAGAAAAAATAGGCTGTTTGACCTTTGAATTAAACTGTCCATTTGTGGAACATTCCTTATTATCAATTACAATACATATCGTGTTAATGATAATTTATTTATGGTTGGCCTCCCTGGATAAATCATTTATGCAGATGACAAACTGTAAAGGTCTAAGCAGTGACTTCTAACGCTCTCACTTGACTCTTAGTCCCCACTTGTCCCAACTCTACTTACAAATATGATCAGTTTTCTTTCATTAGAATGTCCCTACGTGGCATACTTAGGCATCCTTTGAAGTGCTTTAAATTTAATTTTACATATTTGTCCTGGTTTCGGCTGGGATGGAGTTGATTTTCTTCCTATTAACTGGTATAGTACTGTGATTTGGATGTAGTATGAGAATAATGTTGATAACACACTGATGTTTTAGTTGTTGCTAAGTAATGTTTACGCTAGTCAAGGACTTTTCATCTTCCCGTGCCCTGCCAGGTACGCAGGGGGCTGGGAGGGAGTGTGGCCGGGATGGCTGGCCCAGCTGGCCAGTGGGCTATTCCATACCATATGACGTCATGCTCAGCATATAAGGCTGGGCAAAGAAGAAGGAGAGGGGGGACATTCGGAGTGATGGTGTTTGTCTTCCCAAGTAACCGTTACGTGTGATGGAGCCCTGCTTTCCTGGAGATGGCTGAACACCTGCCTGCCGATGGGAAGCAGTGAATGAATTCCTTGTTTTGCTTTGCTTGCGCGCGCGGCTTTTGCTTTCCCTATTAAACTGTCTTTATCTCAACC
>NW_009210016.1:77914-93389 GCF_000690835.1 Fulmarus glacialis
GGCTGGGGTTAAACCACAACAATATTCAAATATATGTCACATAACTTTTTGTTTCAGGATTTCCACTTGGTAAGAGCTGTCAGAAAAAGGAAACAAGCTTCATTTGACCCATCTGTACTGTAGAACAATGACATTTTGTATTCAGAAGGTTGAACCATTTTAATGGGCAGAGCATGAGAAATGAAAAATGTGTTTCTTTATGGAGCTTGAGAGACTCCCTTTTTCTCCTCAGAATTTGTGACATAGACTGGTTTAATTATAAGCAAACTGCCAAAGTCATGGTTGGATGTATTGATTCAGGAATCTAGTGCTTTCAAAGGGAAGTTGAAAAGTGTATGTCTCTCATGTATATACTTCACCATCATTAACAGCTACCAGTCGTGCCTTAGTTTGTATGCAGCATCATCAAGTCACCTTATCGCCTTGCTCAAATAAATTCAGAAACTCTATTAGATTTACCATTACACCGTGCTTTATTTCCCAGAAGCCTATATTAGCTGCAGTTTTACTTTCATTTTCCCTCTGTGATAATGGCAGGGCCTGTTATATGTTTTCCAAGTGTTGCATTTTCCTTGATGAGTTTTATCTCTTTTTGAGCAAATAGTATTGCGACTAGAGAGCCATAATAGCTTGAATATAAATACACAATAATATCACCTGAAATTTTCATGTTTGAGATTGAGCAATACAAAACTATATCCTAGCTTTTTTTTTTTTTAACAAGAAATGCCACAAGAGAAGGTCTTTTTAAAAAATTAAGAATATCTGTGAAGATTTTTTGTTCAGTTAGTGCTTTATTTTTATTTTATATGTTTGTTTTGTATTCTTTTATTTGAGAGAAGAGGAACTTTTCATGATGTTCCTGATCCAAAAGCCTCATGTTAATAGTTTCCAAAGAAGGAATTTTCCTGCTTGTTTGAATGTTTCTGCAGATTTTCAAACCAGAGCACTGTTTAAATTATGTTAGCCAAATGATCCCAGATAGACAGTGATACCCTAACAGATTACAAATATATCCACTTAGAAAGTGAGGCACACAGAGCTGAAATGTTAAAAGATTTGTTTTTATTAAAACAAGTCTTTCATGAGGGATACTCTTTGATAAGAGTGTATTTTTTTACATGGATACCTCCAATGTCCTAAAAATCTTTGGATCAAAAGCCATCCATGCTATCTTAATTTCATCTAAGAAAACTGTATCAGCAGACCTTCAGAGACCTCTCAGGAGAGGATGGTGAATAAAGTAGGGTTAGGGAGGAGGAGAGAAATTATTCGAGTATGGTATTATCAAGAATACCATTGTCTTGTAAGGAATCTAACCTCTTCACAACCTTAACATTTTGCAGAGAGGTAGCTGTACTAATTGCTAGAACTGTACGAATGTCTAGATATAGAGTAGATTAAAGAGTTGCAGAGAAGTAGGTGTACTAATTACTAGAACTGTATGAATGTCTAGATATAGAGTAGATTAAAGAGTCTTCCTTGAATAAGTAACTGGACTGACTGCCGATGTGGTAAATTGCTTTACTGAAATGTCAATGAATTATTCAACAAAATTCCTTTTTTGTCATCTCTTTGTGACTTTTCTTCTTCTTTCCCCTGATAATAAACAAACACAGTAGGTGTACTAATTACTAGAACTGTATGAATGTCTAGATATAGAGTAGATTAAAGAGTCTTCCTTGAATAAGTAACTGGACTGACTGCCGATGTGGTAAATTGCTTTACTGAAATGTCAATGAATTATTCAACAAAATTCCTTTTTTGTCATCTCTTTGTGACTTTTCTTCTTCTTTCCCCTGATAATAAACAAACACACAAGTTCCTGAAGATATTAGATTATTTATACTGCAGCAGTTTCTAGGAAGCAAAAGTTTGCTATGCTTTGTATTGACAAATACAAGAAAACATAGAGTCACTGTCCAGAGAGCTGTTCATGTTCATATTCGCTCACTATAGTCAACATGCAACAGGAGACAAAGGAATAAGTATTGAGATAATAGAGCAATGAGGTGCTAAGAGCTGAAAAGCAGAATTGCAGCCAAATGGGCCAGGGGTCTAGGCCTGATCATGGGGCTGGGCATTTAAAGGAGGATTAAGTGAAGTATCTATTTAATGAGAAACTTTGTTTCTGCAACCTTTGAGAGAGGACGGATTAGGAGACATTTCTGTGAGTAGGAGATGCTACCCAGAATCTTGTGAACTTTCTCAGAGGTATGATCAAAGGAGGACATGTTCTTCTCCACAGAGAAATTAAAAATAAGTTTGTATATCTCTGACCCCACAACTGAAGACTGGAAAGAAAAAACAGAGCACAAATATTCTGCCTGAGCCAGACCTGGACTTTAATACTAAACACCAATGAGCTGTGGGGATTTGTAAATTCAGAAAATAAATGTTTAATTGTCCTCTGGGCAGTGGGTAGAGGAGAGGAAGGCAGACTGTAACTCATGAGAAAGGAGAATATAATTTGGGATTAAGGGGAAGAAAATGGTTGCACTCTTTAAGGGTAGAGCTGCAAAAACATTAGCAGATTAAATGGAAATGGACCTGTCAAACTGCATATTAAAATGATGATATTTTATTAATATAAATAATACAATAAATAATACAATAATTAATATAATAAATTACTTTTTTAAACATAAGTTTTCATTATTCCTTATTTGTACAGCAGATATGGTACTTGTGGTCTTCCAAGACTACCAAAAAGATATTGCTCTACCTAGGAATATAAAACCTCTACCCTGACCTTGCAACCAGATCTGTTGCCCAAACATCCTTAAATGAAAATATTAAACAGATCTTTTCTTGCAAAAGAAACTCTGCTGGTAGCCTAAGTCAGGGCTTGAGATCTTACTAGGCAACAGATACATATAAGGAAAAGAGACTTAAGACCAGTTAGCAAACCATGAAATTTAATAGGTGTTTTCTTAGAGCCTCTCTTTGTCTTTGCCATTTTTATAATGTTATTCTTTGTGTGTTAATATTCACATTCTTGTAAGAAAAGCTGTCTTTTAAGCACCAGTATTTGGATAAAAGGAGATTTACTTCATCCTCTTCCTGATATATTCACTCTCTGTGGTTTTGGAAGAAAATTAAATAAAAATGACATATGAAGTGTGGCTTTATTTCTACGTTTTCTTTTTTTTTTTATGTCGGTGTTTATATGGTAATCTATTTGATCCATGAATAAAATGATATCTAGATTATTTTACCACCCTTACTGTTGTGCTTTATTTGCAGAATTATACAGGAATTATCAGAAATAGTTATTACTTCTGCTTTGCCCCTTATATTAATGCTATATTTCAGTGTACTTCTTTGACAGACTCATTAAGACACAAGGGCAGGCTGGAGAGCAGTGCGTCTTGTCCTGCATTTTAATGTTGTGAATATTTAGCAAATGCTTCACTGCCAGTTAGAACTGACAAAAAGGAAATATTTCAGTTTTAAAAACCAGACTTTCTCTGACTGCACCTTGGGTAACAAGGCTAAGGATAATATCTTGTCATAAATATAGAGCAATGATGAAATTATTCTTTTATTTCTTCACAGCTTCTCGTAAGGTCTCTCAGGTTTCAGAGTTGAAGTGGAGCATTTGAATATTTGAAGTATTTTGCTATTACAAACTTACCCATACAGTTCTTCTGAAGGTTTTGGGGAGCTTGGTTTTGCAAAGAAATTGTCAGCATGGATTAATGGCACCAGTTTTGGTCACTATCTTGTTTTAACTTGAGCAGAATTGCACTTTATAAAAGAGTTGCATTTCCTGAGGGATTTTTCAAACTTTTTTCCTCGAAGGAGACAAGAATTTTCTGTCATTCTGCATTGTAAGGAATTCATTGTTCAAGCAGCACCCGCAGAATATAGTTTCTGTGATAACGTAGCACTTTTCAGCTCAATGTATCCCTTCACAATATTTGTGTTCTACTTAAATATTGCACCTCCTATCATGAGGAAAATCTTACGGTTTCTTTTACTTATGATGAAGCAAACTGGGAAGTTTCCATTTAAGACTGAAAACCAAAACCCAGTTAGTCCTGTCTCCCTCAAAGCAGAGACATATCTAATTCTAACTGACATAAAATCTAAATTAAGCAATAAAACATATATAAACATTAGCAAAACAAATAAGAACCATATTAGCCAGCTGACTATTTCTCCAATTACAACATAAGAGCCGAAGATCAAGGTGAGTTTAGTATCTGCTGAATGTGCATAGAATGTAATTGTTCAGTTTAAAAAAGAGACATTGCGAAGGCATCCATTTTGATGTGCAACCTTGGAGAACGGTTATATTTGTCACTTTCATGCACTCCTTACTCACACAAGAGTGGTGTTCACGTGACAGCAATAATCTCCGGAGAGCATCAATAAAACTTTGTGGAGACCTTGCTATATTAGTGTTATAATGTGAGATATATGAATATGCATTGGCAACATTATTTCAATTGAAGGTTGTTGAGGCTTCTGCTACAGAGCCATTAGAAGGTCAATTGTGAGATTTAGATTGGTGTAATGCTTTGAATTCAAGGCTACAGAGACCACTTGAGGTTTCCGTTATGATACTTTGATGAGGTGATTAGTCTAGGAAAATTATTCCATTTCAAACCTGAACCATTAGTAGAATCATTATACATTATGGGACATTACACTATATTCTGTCAGTGTGATTATTTCAGTATTGTATTCACAGTAAAATAAAATGAATGGCAAATTAGAAACCCTAAGCATGACTTTGAATAGCATTATAGACAAAGACAGAAAACCAAATGACAGTACATTGCTTAGTACTTCAGGAATCGGAAGAAATGTTAGATGATTAAAAAAAAGAATCAGAGGAAGATAACATCCCTTGCAAGAGCTGACCAAAGAAATGGATGGTCATGGAATGAAGCAGAAAAAACATCATCATTAATAAGAATCAGAACTTAGAAGCAGGAAATCACAGAATTGGCAAGTGTCTCAAAAATCTTCTGATCCCAGCTTCATGCCTCAAAACAAGATCTATGACCCTCCTAACAGATATTTGTCTTACTGCTTCTTAGAGACATCTGTTAGCAGAAACTGCAAAATCTCCCCAGACAATCAACTCCAGAGCTCCACTATTTTCAACAGTTTTACTAATATCTAAACTGAATCTTTTTGTCTGCTATTTAAGCTCATTGCTTCTTCTCTATGCACATCATGTACCCTCCATACAGGAAGCAGATTTTTGTGTATTTCAAAACTATTAGTATGTTTTCTGTGGTCTTTTCTTCATCAGGCCAAATAACCTCTATTAATCCTATCATTTTTCAAAGGTAATTATTTCTAGGCTTTGTTATTCTGATCTTTCTCAGTGTGCTCTTATTGATCAACATCTTTCCTGACATATAGTGCCCCAACCTGGACCTCTTCCTCCAGCTAAACCCTTGCTAGTGGTAAGGTTAACTTCATCTGTCTGAAAAGACAAGCAGAAAATGAAGAAATGGTCATTCCTCTGTCCAGAAAATAATAAGTAATTTAACTGTTGAAATATATTTTGACCAAAAGCTTATATTATTTAAAATACATTCCGTATGCACAACACAATGGCTTTGAAATGGACTTGGGGTTGGGCATGGAACTAATATTTATGATATTTTCAGATTTAAGCAAAAATGCTCTCTTATTTGAGATTTTTTTCCTAGTCTGGAACCTTTTCAATTTTCATTGGCGTGACTCTTCAAGCAAAACATAAAATTGCACATGATGTTGTACACACCTTACTATCTAACCATGTATCTGTTCTAGCCACTCTAAGTAATACTGGAGTGCCACAGGCCTCCTTTCGGAAACAAGTGTTATGTTTAATATATCTCATCCTGCTTTGTGTAATTTTGCAGGCTTTGGAAGGGAAGTGATTTGTTACATGACAAATTTACAGCTGACAAATACACACTTGTTACAAAAGTCCAGGAAATATCTCTAAAATTTCAGTGGAAGCTAGCAAAACTATGTGAGTGAACAGTGCACAACACGTCAAAGCTGACAATATGTGTTGGCAGTGTTCAGTTGAGTTGCTCATACACATCACCTCGTTCAAAATTCATTGCAACCACACAGAGGAAAGACTTGATGTCATTGTGGAGAGCTCAATAAAAAATGTTGTTCAACATGCACCATCCACTAAAAAGGCAAAGAAATTGTTGGAATACCTAAAGGATGAAATGGAACGGAAAATAGTGAAAGTTTCACTGTCTTGATAAAAACAGATGCATGAAGCATACAGACCTTGAATCTGCTCCCCCAAAAATAGATGGATCAGAAAAAGGACAGCAAAGATGAGTACTAAGAACATCTATTAAAAGATGCCAAGAAGAGAACTTGCACTGGAGAGGAGATGCACAAAAGAATCCATGAAAGAAATAATCAAGGCAATGAATTGTGCTGAGAGGGTAAATAAGAAAACTCTGCTCACCGTTTCCTTATGTAAAAAAGGACAAAAAGTGCCAGTGAAAGAATGATTCAAAGCAAAGCCATACCTACGCAAGACAAATCCATGATATTCCCTGGCTATGACCAAAAGATGGGACACAGCAACTTTTCCCAGCTCCTGGGAAAGTAGTGTGTAGCTCACACAGGTCCCACCTACACAGTGCAAGAAGACTACAGATTTCCCCTTTGTCTCCCTACTTTCCAGAAGAAGAAAAGCCTGTTATACAGGTCAAAATCCATTCATCTTGCCCAGGGACCTCAGTGGTGGATCAGTTGGTGGTGAGCAGCTGCCTTACTATTTGCCAGTAAGTAGTACTAGTCTGTCCCGGTTTCGGCTGGGATAGGGTTAAATTTCTTCCTAGTGCTGCGTTTTGGATTTAGTATGAGGAGAATGTTGATAACACACTGATGTTTTCAGTTGTTGCTAAGTGCCCTCCTAGTCCAAGGACAGCTCCCATGCCTACTGACTGAGCTAGGTACCCAAGACGGGAGGGAACATAATCAGGCCAGCCAGCTCAGCTGGCTAATGGGGGATTCCATACCATGTGACGTCATGCTCAGTATATGAATGGGAGGCGTGATCCAGGAAGTACCGATCGCTACCTGGTTATCGGTCAGCGCGGGTGGTGAGCAATTGCATTGTGCATCACCTATTTTGTATATTTTATCATTATCATTATTATTCTCCCTTTTCTGTTTTATTAAACTGTCTTTATCTCAACTCACGAGTTTTTCTCACTCTTACCCTTCCGATTCTCTCCCCGTCCCACTGGGGGGGGCGGGGGGAGGGGAGTGAGTGAGCGGCTGCGTGGTATTTGGCTGCCTGCCAGGTTAAACCACGACATAGTCATAGATACTGTGACAGTGTAACGTAGATATCACCATAGCAAGAGAATACAAAGTGAGGAAATAAACACGTGGATAATGACAACATTCAGATTACTATTATTATTAGGAAGGCAATAAACCTCACTTTTTGGAGAATTAACTAGCATGACTGTATGATTTTACTATGTATTACTATATTATAATTTTCTTGTCATATTCTTTAGAGTATCTGTTCCAGACTATTTTAAGAAATGGAGATACTAACAAAGGGATCATTTGTTTACTGTATTATGAAAAACTTAAACAAAGTCGGATTAATAAAATGGTGAGAATCATTGTTTTAAATGTCTAGGTAATATGAACTTGAGCGAGCTGTTTTCCCTGCCAGTCTGTTGTTTAATTTTGTTTTTTACATTTTTATCACCTTCATTTCATACCTGTCTAGTGATTAACGTGGCAATGTTTGCTTAACAATCAGTGCTGCAGATGGTGCCATGCCTGGAGGTGGAACCATGTATGGAAATTTCATTATAACTTAAGAAATGAAACTGTCGATTTAGATTATGCTATTATGAAAAAAATTCAGTTTCATGTGATGTTAAAATGCTGGTGAGTGACAAAATCATAAAAGCAATGTGATAAGGCTTTCAGAAACTGCTTACTCTTCTCCCAGAAACTAGTGGCAGGCATGGCCCAGTGTGCCCTCAGAGAAGGAGTTCACTATGGATGTTGCATTTCCCAAAAAAACCTAGACAGCAAGATGCTTTAACAAACATATTTCGTTTGTTGTTGTCACTGTCTCGTGACACTTAAAGAAATGTGAGTTGAAATATTCAGTCTCTTGTATAACAGCACCACAAATTTCTGCCTAAGCGTGTTGAGGAAATTTTCACCATGGTTAGTGCCAACAAATCCATTGCGGTGTGCTTACCTCAGACAACTTTACAACTTCCTTCACCACCTATTAATTTGTTACTTTTCATGCACTTTAGTGACAGTCATATTTCTTAGGAAACATCAAGATAATATCGTCATACCTAACTTTGCCATTAATCTGACACAGAGTTTTGCAATACCTGTGGTTCCTACGCATGACAAAGCATGTTGCGAGGCGCATCTCCAAGCCTGCAGTCTGACTTGCTCTTGTTCATCTAGCTTCCCAGACCTGTCTCCACGGGTTGGTGGAAGACCTCTGTCTTTCAACACAGTAGCCAGATTTCCTCCAGCTAACACCAGCCAAACGTGCGCTTTCCCTGCACCCGGTGCTGCTCGTGTGTTTCACATGAAACGACTGCGCAAAGAGGAATCGGCTCTGTTGAGCTGTGCATCCGCAGGCTGAGGAAAGCTCAAATCCCGCACAGTATTTCTTGCTTGCTCCCACAAAATAGTCACAATAGGAGTGACAAAAGGTTCTGTGCTTGTCTGGAAGAGTTTAAAATAACAGGCCTGGTACTCTTAATTGACCGATATGCTTCAACTGACTTATATAAAAGTTCTTTTTCTAAAAAGGAAGCTATCTCCTATATTTTTGAATGTTACATAATGCCTCACATTGCTTGAAGTAGGTTTCATTAGTCAAATGTGTAAAGATCGTCATATTTCCATTGGGAAGTTTCAACTCTGTCTTGCGAGTTGCCTAATACTTAAAATAAGCTTCTTGTTCATAATTCTAGTACTTAGATTTAGTAATTAAGTTACATCCCAAAATGCACCGTAGCAATAATTTAGGGTATTTCTGGCTTTAGGGGCCTGTGTGCTAATTGTAGAAACAAATTTATTCACAGTGAATTAAGACAAACAGGAAGGCCTTCAGCTGAAATACTGTGGAGAATGTTTGCTAAAGATGAAATAGGCGAAAAGCTTCAGTAAGACTTTGTATTAGCAACCTAAACAAAACACGTTTCAGAATTTAAACATAAATAGATAACTCAGTTTTTAAAATACCTAGGGAGTAGTAACTGAGAGTCATGCATGCTAAATCTTGAAGAAATGCTACTGCTTTAAATGCTTTAAGTTTTGCTAGCACAACTGCAGTGTATTTCTACTTAATGGAGAACACAGAAGTCTGCTAACATGTTTAAGTATATATTTTCATAACCTATGAGAGAACATCTGCTTGTGCTTCGTTTTGTACAGGTGCATCCCTAGATTTAACTTTTATCCTTTGGATGATCATTATATTTTGATTCACTGTTATACAGCTGTAGTTAAAACACGGGTACTGCTTATAATAGAAAACTCGCCACTTAGATACTGCTGTGTTTACACAATGCTTTTCTATAGCATCCAGCTTCCATTGAAAAATCTGGAAATTAGATAATCACATAATAAGAAAAGTATTAATACCTGGTGTCTCATCCATAGATAAACAGCAGATGTAGAGATTTAAACATTCTGACAATAAACTGATAACTATTGTTAGTATTGCATTAGTTCAGCAAATATTACTTCTCATTGGGCAAAAAGCATTTCTGAATGTAATGAGATCAGTCCCCTACTCTGAAAAACCCCTACAACGGGTTTTATTTCCCTTTGGTAAGTACATGTGATGATTTTAAAGTCATGCCATTTTTTTTCCATGGTTATAGGACTTCTTGGTAAATAGGCTACAAATCTGACGTACATAGTTGCATCATTTAACCACAAGAAGGACACAGGAACCTTCTTTTCCTTTCAGCCAAAGAATAAGGAACTTAGCAGTCCACAGAGGGAAGAGGTGTTACTGTCTTCTGGGTATACATCAAGCCAGCTTCATGATGCAGCCCAGCAGTGGGGCACAGGCTGGTGAGGGGGCTGTCCTGTGCACTGGGGGGTGTAGGGGGGGCTCGCACCCCCCCGGGCTGCACCATCTCCTCCCGGGGAAATGCAGCGCAGTGCTGTGTGCTTCGGGTTCAGCTGATGAAGAAAGAGAGGACCTGTCTCCCTTTGGACTCAATTTTTTTTCTTCCCTTTTCAACACTGATTTCTGTTCCTCAGACTGGTGAAGCTGGACGAATAAGCTAAAGGGGAAGATAAAAAGACTGCATGGCTGGGTCCTTGCGCTAAATTCTAAGAAGAGATTATTTAACGTTTCTTTATGGATAGGTAAGGCCATCGATGTGTCCCTGAGGATAGCTAGCTGCCAGTGTGAAACATATTCTCTCTGCGTTTGTTGACCTAATGATTCACATACTAGTTTTAATCAAATTCATCAGAACATCCAGTTTCCTGATTCTGGAAAAAACCCTCAACTTTGAACTCTTTGAATATCCCTCCTAGGGGTACAGTTTCACTGCAAAATCTGAAATGTTTCTGCTTTAGCAAAGCTTACAGGAATAAAGCCCAAAGGATATGCTACCGCAGAAGACATAGCTCAATTGTAGGCAATGGAGTTTTGGCTATTTACAACACAACTTCTCCCTAAGCTCCTCTGTAATTTGAAAGTGTACTAAGGATATGTATCGTAGGGTGGTATCTAACTTCCCATTTCTTACCCTCATGGCATGGCTGAGCTTTCATGGTTTCTAGAAGTAACTCAGCGTAGTTGTTTTGACTTCAGTGTAACATTTAGAAGAACCAACCCACATTTTGTTCATTTTGAATATTTCCTTTAACAAAATGAATGTAATTAAAGAGAGATTTATTAAATTCCTGTCCAGTTTTCTCTGCTACTGAATGTGTTCACTGTTTGGAGTTTAATTTAGTTACTTCACTTTTCAAAGATTTATTTTAAGCCTTCCTGATTTCTTGAAATAGCAATTTGCACATTGTATAAGCTGTTTATAGATTTAAGCTGCTAGAAGGTTGTTAAAGATATGAATCTATTTTGCCTTCAGGCATGTCTGTCAAAGACTGATCTGCAAATGAAAAAATAATTACATACTGTTTCAGATTATGTTTTGATGGTAATTTTGATACCCAATATGACTGAAACAGGCTTTTTCTTTAGGGGAGAATAAAAACAGAGAAAAACCACTTTGTTCCAGTGAAAGGAGCAGAGCCATTTATACTTACTCTAAAAAACCTGTAATCAGGATTGGAAGTGCTCTCTGTGAAGAGCAAGAGATACCATATCTGAGAGACAGAATGGGTTTGATTTGTCATCTTCCTCTTTCAAAGCCTAAGTGAAATATCTACAGCACTGCAGAAGAGGATTACTTCACCTAATCACCTGTTCCCACGGATAGTTGAGCAGATGTGTTGTAATTACAGAGGGCTGAGAAGCAAGCAGGCAGAAGGTAAACCCTGAGCTCTGGGTGGCAATACCTGTAAGCAGCTTGTCTGCTTTTCTGTTCCCTTCCCGAAGAGTATCTCTGCCACGGATGGATTTGAGGGAACTCTTCAGCTCCGATGGCAAAGGAGCAGCATCTCCCTCACAGGCAGTGATGGTAAGCTGTGTTTTGCCCATAGTTTTCTATAGTTAGAATACTCATTCATTAAAAAGTGCAGAAGGGACAAGAAAATGAAAGCAGTTCTTGCTGTTAATTTTAGTTTTCTGTACCTGCTTTACCAGCTTTCTTAAATCTGTCAGGTTTAGCAAAGGTAGGGCTGGTAAAAGAATAAAGAATAATTAGAATCCAGCTCTAAACCTATAAGGTTTAACCTTTAAGGAATGAGAGTTTCTTGCAAATGTTTTCCTTGGAGAGAAGTGAACTGGATGAGTGAACTATAAAGTGGATGAAAAGCTGGCTGAACTGCTGACCATCATCAGTGGTCCCCAGTGCAACCGGCAGCTGCTTACGAGCAGCATCCTCAGAGGTCACCACTGGGGCTGATCTCATTCATCATCGTCATTAGCAATGTGGAAATGAGATGGTGCGCACGCTCGGCAAGTCTGTGGGCCCCACCGAGTTGGGGGGAGCGTCGGGTACACTGGGGTGCATGGCCACCATTCAGGAGGCCCCCAACAAGCTGGAGAGACGGGCTGATGGAAACCTCATGCAGCACAAAAGGGGCAAATGCAGAGCTCTGCATCTGCAGGGGAATAACCCAAGCAGCCCCTGCGTGGGCTGGGGTCGGCCGGCTGGGAAGCGGCTGGGCAGAAGAGGACATGGGGGCCTAGAAGATACATGATAAGCAGGAGTCAGCAGCACGTCCTGGTAGCAAAGAAACCGAGCTCTCATCTGGATGGTGCTAGGACATGTGTAGCCAGTTCAAATTAGATACAAGGAAAAATGTCCGCACAGGGAGAGTGGTTAATCCCAGGAGCAGGTTTCCCAGAGAAGCTGTAGAACATGTGTTCTTGGAGATACTCAAAACTCAGCTGGCCAAGGCCATGGGCAACACAGGGTAACTTTGGAGCTAGACCTGCTTTGAGCAGGACCTTGGATCCAAGGACTCTTTCTACCTAAATTATTCTGTGTTTCTAAGTCAAAGTAGAAAAGCGTAGACTATGCCTCACTGCTCCTAAAGGTAAAGCTTTATCTGGGCAGGGGACCTTGTTCACTGCTCTATCTCACAGGTCAGGAAAGTTTCTAACAACAGAGCAAATACTTAAAGAGGGGACAGGAGGGTGATAGAAGAAGGGAATCAGCTCCCTTTTGGAGACATCCTTGAGCAGCAATAGTCTCTATAGATTGTAAAAACCGCAGCCTGGAAAATTATTATATCAACCAAACTGTTGGCGTAAATTGACCTAAATTATATGAGTTTGGCATAATTTTGTCTGTTTACATGAACTGAGCTGTATGATGAACTACTTTTAACTGGTGACAATGAACTCCAACAGCTTATAGGACAGATGAGAAAGATGGGTCCCACTGTGCAAAGATAAGACTGGAAATCAGAAGTCTCCTCACAGATCTACTGCATGCTAAATATTTTTCATAAATGCTTTGAAACAGCTCAGATGGAAAATACTGCACAAATGTAAAATAATATTACTAATATTATCATGCTTTGTATAAATGCTCCTAGCAATAAAAGGAGATGAGGAACACAACCCTGCTACCCCATAAATTTTACATTAAGCAGAATTACCTATGAACAGAATCTTTTCAGAGAGTCTCATTAGGGATCAGCTATCCTTCATGCTATACCAAACGATTACTAACCACAGTGAAATAATCTTCCACCTGGAAGATAAATGTACAGGATATCACAAACGGATATATTAAATAACAGAAACGGAGAACAGGCAAAGAAAAACATAACAAGAAAGATTTTAAAATAAAATGTGGCTGTACCAGGAGGTTGTGGTTAGCTACTGTTATCAGTTTCCAGAAACTGTTGAGTCTTTCCAGTACCAGTCAGTCTATATATAGATATGATTTTCATTTTATTGAACACATAATTCTGAAGACCGCAACGCTTTCTACCATAGTCTCCAGTGGCCATGGGCTATCACTTAGCGCCTTTTGCTAGAGCATATAGATCTGCTTAGTTCTTCATTTTCAAGTTTACCAGATGCTGGGGTAGAAGAGAACAGACAAATATGAGATATGAAAATCTGGTCTGTGATCATTACATGTGTATTTTAGGATGTCAGTGTTTTCTCTGGAAAAACTCTATTGTAAAGATAGACATTTCTGTATTTGAGCCGTTTCAGACTATTTTTCTGTACTGCCTACCTAGCCTGCGCAACTTTCTGTCTGCATAGATTTTTTCTGCAGAAATTCTAAATAAAGAGGAACTTTCATCTCATGCAAGCTCAAAACGAGGGTGCTATCTCTTTTGCATCACTACCTGAATTTCTTTGACAAGCATTAGAGATGCACAAAAACAAGGGGAAAATGTGAAGTTACAAAGGTTAAGGTATCATTACAATAATTCCTTAAATTTTAAGTAGCAGAAAAGAGGAAATAATTTGTATTATACAACTTTTCCAAACTGACAAATTATAGGAGTGCAATCACTGAGTAGTCAGATATTAGAACTGAGTGAAAAGGAATAAAAAATGA
This sequence comes from Fulmarus glacialis, assembly GCF_000690835.1. NCBI lineage: Eukaryota > Metazoa > Chordata > Aves > Procellariiformes > Procellariidae > Fulmarus > Fulmarus glacialis. Next base: position 92,083 of record NW_009210016.1, read on the forward strand.
ATAAATATGAAAATAATTTTTAATTAAAAGTTTTTGTTGACTATGTTTGCATCCCTTTCTGATGTCTTTTTGGAAGTGTTTAAGCAAATCAAGATTTGTGTTGGCTAACACCCAAGATTTATTTAATCACAAAAAGACATTTTTTGGTGACTAAACAAAATTCATTTGAGTGAAAGCCAATTACGGTTTATAAAGATTAGCTACAAGAGAGAAACAATGCTAGTCACTATGTTTAGGTATAAAATCACAGCCATAATAAGGAATTGTAGGTGACTAAATAATCCACAAGGTGAGAATTTTTTATTTTAAAAAAAGTAAAAAACTAAGCAAATATAAAACAGGTACTGTACGTACTCAGATAATTCACTAATTAGATGAAAAGACTAGACTCACTAAACATATTATTTTCATATTATTTCTATTTCTTCTATATCATCATATCTTCCCTTAAGTTAGAAATGAAATTAATTTATATGCAAAGTCATGTACTAGATCAACTTAACGGAGTGGCAAAGTTCTGTAGATTTGATTACCAATTACATTTTTTTTCTTGCTATTTTTTGCCAGCTACATCCAAGCAACACATTAACCATTAAGTTTTGCTTTTCCGGAGTACCTTTCTTTAAAAGCAAGAAGCTCCTTGTCCTATTTCTGAAATTCACTTGTGTTCAGACCCAAAGCCCTCTGACGATAAGGAGAAGACTTCAGTGGCTTGTTCCAAACACCCAGTTTGAGATATATTTTATTATCGGCTAGACCAGATTATAGCTGGTACATGCCTGGATGCAAAAAGGAACAGGAGGAGGGAAGGCTCCTGGCCTTTCCTGGTCCCCTTCGTAGGATTTAGGTGCTTTTACAACGAGCTCACTTTCTGAGGTCACTGGCTCTTTCTTGCTCCTGTCCCCATGAAGGCCAGCAGCAGGTGAGCCCCAAGCCTGGAGAGCAAATGGGGTTTGCTACCAGCCCTGCTCTACAGTGTCTAGGAAAACCAGGCAGTGAGAAAGGAGATTTTGCTTCTTTTTACAAGGCAGGGCTCACCCTCAGTGTGAATCAATGAATATTGGACACAGTCTAGTCTACGATTTGCTACGGCTTGCACCTGAATGATGTTCTTGATACTCATTTTGAGTCTGCATCATTTCTATGAGTGATCTTAGAAGAGCCTGTTGTGATTTGTGCTGCTGAATTTGATCAGATAATCTTTAGCGACAGAAATGCCATTACTGGTTTTGGATAAAAACAATATACATTCTACTGCTTGGAGGAAGAGGTTCTCCTCTCCTATTTGATACCTGACATTGTTCCTG
>NW_009210016.1:93411-97582 GCF_000690835.1 Fulmarus glacialis
ACCCATTTCTATGCCATGGGGGGGTTTTTTGTCGCTGTTTTGATTTGCTGCTCTCTCGGTTCTTCAAATCATGCTTACCAAGATACGACAGAGTACAATTTTAAAGCAGAGAAAGCAGCGGTGACCACACAAATCCTTTTAAATCCAATCTGCTGGGTAGCAGAGTAATACTTGTGATTGGTGGGAAATCTAGACATGCTTTTGATCTCTCTGTAGATAGAAGTTCCTCTACAAGGTTTGCATTGGCTTTGCATTTTCGTTTTATGATTTTTAAAGTGATCATATGTTTTCGGTAAATTAAAAAGGAAATGATTTAGTGGGTATGTGCAGATATTTCCTCCTCATATTCTTGTTTGTGCTTTTAAAAACTTCTGTGGAATATTTAGTTCTGATATTAGCAAGGTAACAGAGCCAGTGAGTTGAACTGTGTATGACTGATGACCACGTAGTTTATCCTCTATAGCCAGTGTTTAGCACCCATTTTTAATTTAGAAAGACATTATATATTCCATTCAGCTTGTACGTAACTTATATCAAAAGATTAGATGATAATCATGCAGCACATAGGATGGAAGGGAGCTCGAAAATATATTGTATGTTTTACATCCATTTGTGACAGCTCCTTGTAGACTATGAGCTCTCAAAAGAGCAGAACTGCAAGCAGAGAAGTGGGCACTTGGAAGTGTGCTGCTTACTGCAGGCTGTATTCTTAATCATTCAATCTTTCCAGCATGTTTTCATTCCCTTTCCGAACACAAAACATTCTTTAGCTCCCTTGGCATAGCTGGAAAAAGAATTAAAGTGATGATGAAAAGATGATGCCTACAGCATGGCCTAAAGCTGTATATCTGTTGGGTGTACAACAGAATCACATCCAGGATGGAAAATGCAAATATACACAAAAGAAGAAATTAGGCAAGCTCATAAGTTAGGGGTGCTCAGGTGAGTGGCACAGGAGAAGAGCTTAACTGGAAGACAGAAGCGTGTGGGTATGTCTGACATACCCTGGAGCACGGTGTGCCAGCACAGGGCAACTGGGGGGCACAAAGCCTGCAGGGAAAGGGGGCAGAGGGAGCCAAACCTGGTCGTCTTCGTCTGCCTCTCGGGTGGGACCTTGCAGTGAACGGTCCCCAAAACCACACAGGGTTTTGCTTCAAAGGAAGCTAGCTCAGTCACTTAGGAAAAAAAGCTGTACTGCTTACTCGCAGCTATGCAGTCTGGACAGCTAAGGACCTAGGAGCAAACCGTGGAGTTGTTAGGTGCCAGTATATATGCCAGGTGTATCCATAGGCATCCAATTAGACTTTGCTTTTGCTCTTCAGTCTAACACACAATTTCCTGCAGCGCACAACAGCCCTGCTTCCACGACAGATGGGTAATTCTGGTGTCGTGAAGACTGCACATAAACTCTGAAATAAAAGCTGATGTAACCACAGAAATGGCCACTGAGGATTAAAATTGCAGCTTGTGAAGGACCTCATCATGGAGCAGGGAAGTGCGAATAATAACTTTTCTCTCTGAAGCCTTGCTGTGACCTCACCTGCAACAATTTTGCACAGTTCAAGGTACCCCTATACCAGAAAGATATTGACATATCAGGAGTATAGAAAAGAGCAACAGGAACTGTTATGAAGCTGGACAGATGGATTAAAAGAAGTGTTGTGGAGAGAAAGAAATTATAGAAGGCTACCTGTGTTTGAAGGAGGTTAAAAAAGGGAAGGGGTGGATCACCACTAGGAGCAGCATGTTGGATTGCTTTTAAATTGGGAGTTTCATGCAGAATGTTAAGCAAGAAATCCTTGGCATTATTTCTCAGTGAGCCTGTAACAGCTCTTCCACTTGGCTCCAGCCCATCCTTAGAATTGCACTAATAAATGTTGCAGTAATGTTTTGCATTTGTATCATAGTAAGGACAAAAACTGCTTCCACAACAGAAGACATATTGCTCTAGGCCCTTTCCCACCCTGATTTCCATATCGCAAACAAACAGAAAAATTCTAAGTACTCATTGGAGATAGTCAGCCAAATTATGCTCTCACAAGTGCTAGGTCAGTGAAGTCCATGCACACAGCCAAAAGCTGATTTGACCCATAATGTGAGATACAAGTAAAGCAATAGTAGTTGAAAGTTTATACCCCTTAATGAGGTCATATTTAATATGCTGTGAGTGTTTCTGGTCACCTTATTATGGTAAGGTTATTGTAGAAAGGAAGTGACAGCAGGGGGCAATCAGTATTGTATAACGCAGAGACTTAAGCATTTCCACTTTTTCCTAACATTTGTGAAAGTAGGACTGTGTTAAAAGGAAAAAGGAGAATTGGAGAGGCACTGAGGTACACAAAGCCTGCCAGCTATTTCAATTCCAGTCAGAGGTAAGAACACAGGTTAGTCACTAACATAATGTGAGGAAAAGTTTAAAACAATGAATTAGCTATGACTTCTTTAAAGTGTAGTTAGTTAATATGGCTGCAGTCAGTTTGAATTACGCAATAGGATATTTGATTGGCAATAGGATATTAAAAGCTACTCACATCAATGCTTTCCAAACAACTTTTTTCCACCCATAGTGCAATAGCATTTTGTAATGGGTTCAATGTGCCACTTTCAATTTAAACTGAGGGAATTCTGAGGACTACAAGGGCTGAAATCCTGTTTAAATTGTGGTCTTTTTGAACTCACTCTCAATTCCCAGGAAAAAAATTGTATGTTTCTGATTTTGCTGCAGCCGCCTCCCACTCTCATTCACCCCCTTGGGGAGCAGAAATCCAGAAACGCAGTGGATTTGTCACAGGCATCAGTCCCTTCCTTTGGCTGAGGGCAGAATAAATAGGTTGAAGCGGTAGTCTGAAATCTGCAGCCATACATGACCTGTCTGCATCTGTAATAAATCTTAGAGGAGATTTTAAACTTTTTGTTAATTACAGGACAGTTATGTAGAAAGAATGTAGGTTTTTTTTTTTTTTATCAAAGTAAATTTGGTTTTAATATTAAATCACTCTCAGTTTGCTTTCAATGGTTAGCTTTCTGAGGGCTACTCTGTTGTTCCCATGGATTATTTGTCTTTGTTCCGGCAGATATTCTGATTCCCTTCAAGCTGTTATTGATTTTGGCACAGAGAGGTTTCACCTCCACTGTTTTAAATGCATTGTGTTCTTTAAAAGTGCAACATCAACAGCCGCCCGTTATTTGCTGCTCATCCTGCAGGTCGATGTATGGAGAGGATGGAAAACTTCTTGCTACCCTGCAGAGAGGTTGTATCACACCACTGTTTCTGCCCTTGCAAACGCTGTGTTATGAAATTATTCTCTTCCTAAATGCAAAAGATTTAACAAAGACTCAGATTAGGTGCTCAACACATTACTGATTTTGGTAAATATTAAAGATTTTAGAGTCTTATTTGGAATATTAAATTAGAGGATTTTTAACCTTTAGTTTACCATGCCAATAATATAATTCGTGCTACGGTAACTATCTATTCATGCAGTAGGTGTCTGTAAGTGCAAAAAACAAGTTTTTCATTTCAAATGCATCAAAGTGATCTTGTGACTGACGCTAAACACACGTTGTAACAGAAAAGTAATAGAAGTAAAAGTAACAGAAAGCAGATAAACACACATACAACTGCATTGTCAGTCATCCATAACAAACTATTCACTTAGAAACTGAAAGGGTATAAAATATTTACCATTTAAAGAGAGAAAAAGAAAGAGAAGTGTGGCAGAGAGAGAAACATGAAGACCAACACTATGATTCACATAAATATACCTTCTGATACTGAGTTCACGAGGCTCAGACATGGTCTGGAACAGCTGATTGCAAACTGGATTATTTAAAGATCACTTAACTATCGAGGTGATTTGTTTTATGTAAGCTGAACATTTAGCCCAATTAAAATAAAAAAAAGGTCTAAAATGTAAGAGCTATTATTCATACTCCAAGCTGAAAATGATGTAAGAGCTATGGCATACATAACTTTTTTTCACATTGTCACCTTTATGTCTATATTTCCAGGGCTTTCAAAAATAAAAATGAATTCATGTCAATTTGGTGTGAAACACTGGGACTAAAATGAATTATGTTCCCCGAGAGGAGAAACTTTTGAGAAATACATTTTATGATGGCTATGTAAGATTATACATATATTTCTGTATTGGGTTTGCGTGGCAAGGTT
>NW_009210017.1:0-4271 GCF_000690835.1 Fulmarus glacialis
AACGTGAAGCAGTGAGTGCGGGGGAGCGAGGCCGAGCCGCGGTGGGGGCGTCCCGCTGGGCTTGGGCTGGGCCGGGCCTGAGAGGGCGGTGCCGGCTGGGCCTGGGCGCTGCGCGGCCCGTTTGTCTTCTTCCGGCCCTCAAAGGGCTGCGCGTTTGTACTGTGTCTGTGCGGGAGCCTCAGCGCTGGCCTGGCCCTGGGCCCCTTTGCGCTGGTGGGGGAAAGCAGTGGGTTTAGGAGCAACGCTTTTCGTTTGGTATTTGTCCCTTCCCTGCTCTTCCCTAGGTACTGGGCCAACTTGAAGCTCTGGTTCAAGCAAAAGATCAGTAAGGAGGAGTTTGATCTGGAAGCACGCAGGCTTCTCACGCAAGACAATGGTAAAAACCTATCTTGTGTTTGTTTTCCTGCAGGCTCTAATAGTGCCTTGCTCCTGCCAGGCCTGGGGGGAGCTCAGCCCAGCTGCATGTTGCTTCCCGAACAGGGAGATTGCTGCCAGGGAAATAAGAATGGCCGGGGCTCCGGTAGCAATGGAGTTAAAAATGTGGGAGGTGCCTTGGCCTGCAGGGGGAAGTCCCTTTCTGGCCCCGGCACTGACAGGCAATTTGGCCTTGTGTGAATACGGTAAAAAGGTAAAATATGCTGTCCGAGCAACCAGAAAGCCATTTTTTTATGTCACCGTAGAGACTCAGTCCTTCCCATACTGCACTCTCCGTTTTGCTAGGACTGAACTGGTGGTGTGGCTGAAGTGGGGGAGGGAACCCCCGAATTCACCTGGGCAATTTTGCAGCAGGCAGGTTCCCTTCGTGATCTTTGGGGCTGGCAGGTTGGAGCACTGAAGGGCGAGATTCCTTTGTCCTCTCCTCTGTGCGAGTCTGCAAACGTTGGTGGGCATTGCTGAGAGAGTTGGGGGGGGCTCCTGACTGCCATGTTTGCAATCCCTGTGGGAAAGGGCAGGGAGTGTGTTGGTGCTTGGGTTAAAAGGCCAAAGAGGATCCTGTAACCCTCTGACCCTGGCTTGTGAAGTTCCTCTTTGCTCTTTCTAATGCGTAATTACTCAGTCTGTGTTCCAATGACCCTTCTGCAAGGAGTTTGCATTTTATCTAGAACCTGTTTGACTTAACTTCACCTTCCTGGGGCTGGCTCTTACTGGTCCTTTTCTAGCAAAACCAAAAGCCCTGTTATCAGAAGTCTGTGTGGCAGGAGAGACAGCTGATCCTCCTTGGACTGGATGAATATGCCAGGTGTTTCATGTTGCATGCTGTAGGGCTGGATTTGTGTGTGTGGCACACTGAGAAGTGACCTAACTTGTTTCCATGCCGTGTGTAGTATCCTCTTTGTTAGTGTGGTAGTAGCAGATTCTGGGTCCAGTAGAAGAAAACTCTTAAAAAAAATCTTAAATTGAAAGTTGTGCCTACGTAGCTAAGCACGTGGGGAAAACACGACCGTGGAAAGGTGTAGCGAGCTACTTTAAAATTGCTTTGGGGGGTGCCTCTGGACACTGATGTGTTACTAATGAACTGTCTGTCTTTACGCAGTCCACTCTCACAACGATTTCCTCCTGGCTATTCTTACCCGATGCCAGATCTTGGTTTCCGCACCAGGTAAGTCCCGAGAAGCCTCATTAAAAACAGTCGGGTAGTAACGCTTTGCCACGTGTGTGTTTGGTGGGTTTTGTACAAGGCACTCCACAATTTTTTGAGCCTTCATATTCATGTTCTTTTTGCCACGCAGGCAAAAGGGTAGCAAAGTAGCGATCCAGCTGATTTCAGCAGGGACGCTTTTATAAATAAGCTGTGTGTGCTTGCTTAGAGGCGAACGCTGGATTGCTGCGTGTGATAAGCTGGTTTGATTTCTGGATCGGGTGTGTGCTGTGAGCTGAAGTGTAAAGGGAGATACTGCTTTGTCTTTGATCTGCTTTGCTTACCGCTTCCTCTCTCTTCTGAACTGGGTGATGCCCTTTGTGCTCTCTGCTGAGGATATCATTTTGGGGAGCAGGATTTTCCTGACTGATCTTGAAATCAAGTACATATGTGATAAAAAAATGCTTACTGGGAATGCTTACAGTGAGTCTTGATTGAGCTGTGGCCAATTAACCCAACCTTCTGCAGATAGTTAACCTTTTAACTTTGTAAGCATTTGGAATGGCTGTTGTCAGGGTTGCAAGGTATGTTTTGTTTGGTCTTCAAAAGAACTCTCAATCCAGAGATCTGGTGGGAAGGACAATGGAGCTGCAATTCAAGATATGAAACTGCTGTGTAGTAACACTGTTGTAGCTCTGGGCTGAGACCTGAGAGATGGGTTTTTTGAAAGGAGACAATACCTGTTATTATGGTACCTGATGTAGCTAGAGGAAGGAAGAAATGCAAAATTTATGGATACCCACAGCTTTTTGTGTCCTAGCTGGTCCTTAACTATACCAGCTGTGCTAATTAAATGCTAACGTCCCCCACCTGCAAACTTGCTTTGTTTGCTCTTGAGCTTTACAAACACCTTTTGAGTCCCAGACTTGTCCTCTTTAGTGGTCTGTAATTCAGAAGATTTATGTCTAAATCTTGCTTTTAACTTAGAGTACTTACAGCTGAATTATAAAAAGAAAGCACAAGAACAGTGATTCCCCTGAGTCTTACCTGAAGGAGCTGAGCCTAAATTAGGAGGGGGAGGGAGAGAGAGAGAGTGCCTGTGTTCTCTGAGCTCAGCACCGAGCTGATGTGAGTGTTGGAGTAGAGATCATAGCTCGGAGGTCTTGCTTCTGAGTGGTGATGGTCAGGTGAGAGCCCATTGCTCTGTGACTAAAGTTGGGGTTGTTTGTTCCTGTGTGCACCACTCTGTGCTTAACTGTACTGAATGTCAGTTGTCTCTTTATCCAGTCATTTAGGCTTGTGTGGCTCTTGGGCAGCCATCTGGTCAGGCTTCATCTTCCCCGGCTGGAATAGCTCAGATTTGTCAGCAAACTCTACCAGCTCCCCAGTACCCCCTTTTTCAAGGCTGCCTAGGAATGTGTTAAAAGCACGAGCCCCAGCACAAGGCAGTGTGGTGCTCCACAGGTATCTTCCATATGCTCGTTATTTCCTGCCTGACCTTTTTAATTTCAAGTCCTTGCAAGGACTTTTTCTCTCCTTGAAGCTTAACCCTCTTTAAGAGCCCTTGAAGAACCCTTCTTTGTAGTGCTTCAGCAGATTGGTGACAGCATGTATCGGAGTGCTAGCTGACCAGCTGCCTTACCAAGTGCTGACCAGCTGGTCACCTCCAGTGCTTTCAGGCAGGCTTTTGTTTGCTCTGTGTCCACAGATCTGCTTAAGCCAGCTTGGAAAAAAAAAAAAAATCAGTTAAATCATGTGTGTGTTCTTAAAGACATGGTTTAGTGCTCTGCAGTTAACAGTACGTACCGTTAGTCCATTCTAGAATTTCCATGTTGCTCTCCTCAAATCAATGCAGAGTCTCCCAACGATTTTGGAGCTAATCTGTATTGAGATATCTCTTCCTGGGTCACTGACTGGTAGATCTATTACACACAGATTTTACTTGCCAGTCTGCTGTGTGTGGCGTAGCAGATTGTACATGCAAGCACGGGAAAGTGTAGTATGAGTAGAAGACTAGATGTTATGTCTAGGTTTCTTTTTCTCCCCTAGATGCCAGTCTGACACCTGCTAGTTTTTTGTTGGTGGTTTTTTTTCCCCCCTCCCCCCCCCATGTAAGAATGGAAAGCTAACAGGCTTTTGTCTCCACCACTGCCTTTTGGGTAGAAGGTGTTTACTTCATAATTCATGGAAACAAGTACCTTTAAAGAAATGTGCTTGATGCACTTGGCACGTCATAACAAGGGTTACTGATGCATGTGCTTTCCACCTTCGTGGGAGAGAGACAAGGGGGAAGAAAACAATGTTTAAAATGCCAGTTTGTATTTTAAAAAGGTGGTGTGGTCAGCGTTACAAGTGTACTTGATATTGTGGGATTTGGAATAGGAAACCTTGGAGAAGGTATTTTTAAGAAGCGATTGTAACACATGTTGAACCATGCAAACAAACCCATCTGATGCAAATTTTGCTGCCCCTGGTAGCAGTGGTTCCACATGGGCTTAGAAGGGAACACTGTGTGAACGTGACCCTTTGAGAATGCTTTCCATTCCCACCTCTCATCTGCTTGGGCTGTGGGTCATGCAAACTTCAAATCCGAGTTCACCAGCCCGTGTGGCACGGGATATTTAGGACTTGGTGGAGAGGGAGGGAGGTTCGTGTCTATTTGGATGTGAAGAATGGCCAGGTTCCCTAATTC
>NW_009210017.1:4302-22737 GCF_000690835.1 Fulmarus glacialis
GGGCACAGCAGGATCCTGAGGAATCCTAAATCTGACTTCTCTGCCCTTTTTAGAAATGGGTAATGCTGTTCCCTCTGATAGCCATGTTTGTGAAGACACCCATGAATACTTGAGTGGCACCCAGCTGTAACATAGCTGGGAGGCTGTGAAAGTGCCTGAAGAGAGAGGAACTTGCCAGAAACACACCATCCGAAATACTGGAGAGTGACTTAATGTTAGTTTTAGGCTGGCTGTACCAGCCAGAGCAGTGTGGCACACTTCCCATTACAAGAATATTGTTTTCTTTGGTATTCTCTTTTTACCAATATTTTCACAAGTGCTTTTCTGAATTTTTATCTGTGGGGTTTTTCTTCCCCAAAAAATTCCATCAAGAGGGACTCCAGTTTAAAGCCTTTCTTAACCTTGCATAGACTTGCTCATGAAGCTTATCTTGTTTGTTGGACGACTGCAAGCAAGCAAGTTAACAAGGTTGCTTGAGTTAATACATATCTCACTCGAACCGAACCGTTACTTCCCTACTTAGCTAAATGTTAACAATAAAACTGAGACAATTGCAAGCACTTGAGTTAGTGATGTAAGGATTCTATTTATTTACTAGTAATTTGGAGCCAACTAAGAGATGGTTCAGTGAATTAGAACTCTTGCCGGGATAGCAGGAGCATTTTATTGTATCAGGGTTGCCCACAGGCTTTGCTTGAAGGGCTGCGAACTGTGAAACGGGCTCAGATTGCTTGTGTTCCACTTCTTTCCAGAGAGCTGGGAAGGGAGGAAAAGGAAGAGAATGGGAGTGTGACCTGTTGACAGAGGAGGGTTGTCAGAATATGTTTGACTAAATGCTTGTCCCTGCAAAAAGGTAAAAAAACAACCAACTGAAGATCAAATAGATGAGGGTGGCTGCTTTTCTGTCGTGACTTTCTCTGTTTGCATCTTTGTCCTTTCCTCCTGTGTGGTGCTGGTGCAGCACGTCAGGAAAACCTGACGCACTGTGTCTGGACAGGCTGGTGCCATCACTGAGAGACGTGGCAGCTCTTAGAAAAACATGCTTATCTGTTGCTCATCTTTGAAGGCATATCAGCAGCCATTGCTGTGGCTTGTTAACATCTAATTCTCCTGCTAGCAAGATTAAATAAAAACTGCTAACATCTCTGAAGTTTCACGCCTGAGCCAACCCACCCTTGTCGTTTGTGGCCAGGAAGGCAAGTACTGGTTTTCTTAGAATACTAGAGGGAAATTTTGCTTTCTTCATCTCATGCAAGTCAGGCTTGGTAATATGAAAACCTGGAAAAGCAGCCAAAAAAATTCTGCTCTGAGCTCTTTATTATGGGGAATAGGAGATAGTATCTCACCTTTCCCTGGCTAAATTTTTAAGTGTGCAGGCTGAGATTCAATTAAGTTGCATCTTTCAGAGTCAAAGCCTAAACATTTAGTTGCCATTTAGTTTAAAAGTTACTATGTTATTTTTAAAAATAAGGCATTTTTAAAATTTGGACTCTGCTATAACCTACTCATCTGTAATACATTGTCAGCTAGAATGGTGGTGTTTGCTTTTTCTGTCTCTGTTCCGCTTTCTCTGTCTCCGCCACCCGGTCACACAGTTAGCTAAGGATACTTTCGTAAGTCAGGCTGCGAAGGAGCTGTGTGAGACTTCTGACAAGGAGGAAGGGCCTGGGGTGGGGTGACATTACGACGTAGAGAGAGGTGCTTTTACTGAAAGCTTTGAAATGGGCCAGGTAATTTCTGTGTCTGTCCTTAACGCACCTGATCCCCCCTGCCTAGAAGGGGTCTGACCTGCTATGGAGGAAAAGAGGAGGAGGAAGAAAGGACTCATCTGTAAAGAGCAAAACATCCTGTTAGGGAAGTAGCGTTATATTGGTAGATCCTAAGATGTAAGTACCTAGGTCTCGATGAGGGGCAAGAGTGGTCCTTCAGATGATTGTCCATGGTGCTTTCCCACACCCCCTTGTCTGGCCTCTACTGTGATGTTGAAGTGATGAGTAGTGACACCAGCTCTATGACTTTTGGAGAGGCTTTATTTATTATCTTCTAATTTCCTATAATTGATTGGTGGATTTTGACAACAGGGTTTGTTGTAGACTGTTGGTTTTCACCTCACTAATAAGATGTAGCTGAACTTTTTAATAAACTTTTTTTTTATAGGGAGAATATGCCATCTGTGTATGTGTGTGCATGTAGGTTGTTTCTAACCCCTTCTTAGCAGCTGACCGTTCACAAACTTCACCTGAATCCTCTGGTTTAGCCTGATCCTTAAAGTCATGTTTTAGAAGGTTTTTTTCGTGGCAGAGGACACTGTGCTCATGCCCCAACCGTGAGTGTGGGAAGCTCCACGTAGCCAAGGACTTCCAGCCAGCCTCGTTCCCTATAAACAGGGCTGTAGTATAACTGTATTTATGAATTCCTGATTACAGCAAATTAAACATAGTTGCAAGAGCCGGAGGTAAACATGCTGGTTGACATGAAGCTGGTGTTGAGCCGTGGCAGCCTGCGGTAACAGGAGAGAACCAGAACTGGTAGTTTGTCAGTACTCGGTGAACGTGCCTGAGGCTGGCCAAGTTGCGGGTGGCAAGTCGTGGGATGGCTGCTGTCACTTCTTGTCCATGTCTGGAGGAAAGAGCAAATGCCAGCTCAGGTGCGGCCAGGGAACGTCTGAGACATCGCCGTGCTGTCAGCTCCACCTGGCAGCAGAGCTCCAGCCTCCACTTCGGAGGCGACTGAAGGACCTTCAGAGATCCCTGGAGGTGGGCAGGGACCTTGGCACAGGGTACCCTCGGCTCGGGAGGAAAAAGGGTGCTCGCTTGCTGTGCAAAACCAAGGGAGGAGGGTACTGGTGATACAAAGCAGAGGCTGCCTCTGTAGCCACAAGAGGGCTGTCCAGTCTTTGGGTTGCACTTCTTGTTCGCTGTCAGCAAGCGCATACTCATCCAATGCAACGTTGTCTTAAGCCCCAATGTACCTGAAGGAATTGTGCACGGATCCTGTAAACCCGTCAGCGGGAAATCTGCAAGGCTGTCCTTGTCAAGAGCTGTGCGATTATCAGGAGGTGGCTTGGCCTTCTGTAGGTGCAGCTGTCAAACAGCGTATAGTGGACTTCTGAGCAGTCTCCTCAAGGTGATGTGGGGAAATGTATTTATTGGTACTACACAGTAATCTGTTTTTCAGCTGCTTGCCAGTTCTGGTCAGTCACAAGCTCACTGCTCACATTGGTGTTGTCCCGCTCCTGGGCTCAGCGGCCTTTGCAGTTCTTCCCCCCTCTCCTTTCCCCTCAGTGTAAAAAGAACGATCGGCCGTGATGTTTAACAAGGGTCTGAGCAAAGCTTGCTAAAGCTGATGGGGAACTGTAAAGGCAGATGTAATAACTCAGACTGCTCAACCCTGCTGGTTAGCATCTGACCTGATCCAGGAGTTGGTGGGAGGAGAATCTCCCTCCGGGCAAGCTCCTGTCGTCTTCCTGATGGAACAAATGGCTTGTTCCTTCCTTGTGGCTCTCCTTGGAGGCTGTGCTCATCTTTCTCCTTCCACCATCGGTTTTTGTGTGTGGACAGAAATTTCAACTTAAGTAATGTGTCGTGAGTGAGTCAAGCTGGCAGGGGGCTGACAAAGGAAGGGAAGGGCTGCCAAAAGCACTCTCCCCTGAGAAGTCCTTCCTCTGGGCCACGGCTGCTGATTTTGGGTTAAGGCTTAGCTGGGGGCCAAATGTTAAGGGTTTTCCTGTGTGGACAGTTTCATCCTGGCCCTAAATCAGCAATGCCTATCGAGTGTTTTGTTTTGTTTTTGTTTTTTTTTTCTTTCAATTTGTAGAAGGTGCTGGATCTCTGCCATGGCCAGGTGGCTCTGCAACTAAACCTGGAAAACTGAAAGGAAAGAAAAAGATTTCTTCGGTTCGACAAAAGTTTGATGTAAGTGTCCATGGTCAAATGGTCGTGGCTCTCTGACATTCTGTTGGGGGTGAAGAGCTCTGCACAGCATGCAGTTTTGATTACTACCAGGAATGATGAAAGTCCGTCACGTGCAATGATGTTTGTTGTATTTGTTTTGAGTTCTGGATTGGGGCAGGAGCTGGGGGTAGTAGCTGCTGCCTCTCTTCTGGAAGCCTCTCGGGAGAAAGGCTACAGTGTGACCTGGCTTTGTTAGACACCAGAGGATCCATGGAAGTACACCTAACTGTCCAGGTTGCAAAAGCTTGTAGGCCAGGAACAAACTTCACTTCACACACCTGCTGAATTCTTGAAGCAAAAGTGACTTCCTATTTATTCAGGCAGTCAGGCAGAATTCTGTGATTGTATGATCCATTCTGCAGAACTCTGTAATCCAAAGTGTTAGAAGTAAGATGTTCCTTGGGTGGAATTTTCAGCAGGTCGTTTCAGAATTGAAAATGCATTGCAAAGATGCTGTCTTCTCGTACGTGGCAGAGAAATGCATTAAGATCCAGTTAACTTTGCAGTGAAGGCTCTATACATCCATCTGGTACTGTCACACGTCCATCCTACAGATGTTTTTGTGCTGCCAGACCAGTGGCGGGGGGGGCCTGGTGTGAAAGAGGATGGGAATGGGGCACTGTCTTCAACGGGCGGGGTTTGATAAGACGGTTGAAACTGAATTAAGAGTTTGTTGAAAGGGGGAGTGTCTGTCTGTTACTGAGCTGGATTTATCAGGTGTCTGAGCACATCGTGATCTGGCTCAGTTCTGTGACAAGGCAGAAAACTAACCGAGCAAAAATGACCCCAAACCTCAAGTTTTGCTTGTTGGTTTATTCAGCTGGATCAGCATTCCTTGTGGTTGGGTGAATACCAAAGCCAGTGCAAAGGAAGAAGGGGCAGCCATATGGCTGGGGATAGGGGAGAAAGGTGGGCACGTGAAACCTCCCGCTCTTACACTGTGAGAAGTCAACTTGGCTCAGCCAAAGTGCGTGCCGCTCTTCTAGGGACTATCATTGTATGTGTGTGCTTCAGCGACTAGCCTTTCAAAGGGATGGGAGTCCAGCTGAAGGCTCGTATTTAGAAACTGCTGAAATATTTTGTAGTGTTCACAGCTGCAACCTGAATTCTGATGGCAGTCTGTGTTATCTTTTTGTTTTAAAACTTCACCGTAGCTTTTCAGTAGCAAGTAGAGGAGAGTTTAAGAAGCAAGTCGTGATGTAGTGGAAGTCTTGGAATTTGGTTTACTCGGATACCCCTACGTTACACCACGTTTCTAGAGTGTTTATACACGTGTTCCTGGAATGCTTGGTAGTAAGTACTGTATGAAGTGTATGTTATGATTAACGGGCTTGTCTATTACTAGTGGCATTCCTAGAACTTGAAGTGCCTTGATATTTCCTGATGTTTCCCTCACTGGTCAGAATAACAGCTGTGAATGACCACAGGTTCATTCCAGTTGGCTTCTGCTCTCCCAAACCACATTCCTTTTAAGAGTTGCTTACATTTTTTTCCAGGCATACAGGCATGTAGCTTTCCTGTAATGAAAGCATATGTCTTCAGAATTACGGGGAGGGAAACCTGCTTTCACATCATTAGTGGGTGGATTGGTTTTTCACTCTGAGTTAAATGCCACACTGTCCTTTGAATAAAGCAGCCCCCCTTCCTCTCCTGAAACTAAGATGTGAGAAATCCACTTTGCTGTATATTCATTGTTTATATTCAAAGTATGCTTTTGTCTTGGTGCCCCATAAGAGCCTTGTGGCAATCTTCATTCCAGAGCCACCGGATTTGTGGCTTGGAGAGCTGAGGGACAGGAGTTGGGAGTACTTGATGGGCTAGGGCCATGTTGTTCCCTTGTGGATTGGGGCTGGGCCAAGCGCACGTCTGGGCCCAAGGATCAATCATTCCCATCTGCTTTTTTTCCCCCCTTTACCTGGGGACCGAGACTTCCCAGGAGCCACCACAAACACTCAGAGCTTGAGACGCCGCACATCAAGGGAATTGTGCTGGAATACATGTGGCCTGGGAAATGGGGGTTGCCACCTTCTGGTATGAACTCCTGTTCTTTTTTCTAAATAACTGAGTCAGTTCTGAAAAATAGCCATAATCCATCTCGGCATCAGTGGCTGCTCAGTAACACAGCTCTGCTTAGAGTATTGAAAGTGCATGAGGAGACTAGAGTATGAAATTCAGAACTGCAGTTTGGCTGAGTTGTTGCATTTAAAGCTTTAAAGAATTGTAAGAATCACATAAGCTTAGGATCATGTTTTTTAATCTTAATAGAAACTGTACAGTTAGTAAGTAAAAATACACCCTTCTGCACAAGAAATGACTAAATACACAAGAACTCTTCAACATGGAAGGAGGTGACTGAGAGATGTGAAAGTCCGTAAAATCACCACTGGCCTGGATAGCGTGAACAGAGATAAAAGGGACCATGGCTGACCATGTTTGAGACTTACAGGAGAATCAAATTAATCTAGCAGGTGCGAAGTACAGAGCAAACCAGAGGAGGCGACTCCTCATGTGGCGTGTTGTTACACTGTAGAATTTCTTGCTGCAGGATGTTGTGGATACCCAAAGTTTAGGTGGTTCAGGGTGCTGCTGGACAAGTTCATGGGCTGTTTAATAAAAGGACACCAACACTGGCTCAGAAATTTCTTTACTCACAAATTGTTGGGGGTTGGGAGAGTATCCTGGGGAGGAATATCACTCTGCTTGTCCTACTGTGATATGTTTTTATAGGTGTTTGCTTTCTGACTGGAGAAGGGATGTTTGGCTAGACAAACCAAAGGGTCTGACTGGACTGAGTATTTATCTTCTTATGCTCTAATGTTGTGTTCATAACAGCACCGGTTCCAGCCTCAGAATCCGTTGTCTGGAGCCCAGCAATTTGTGGCAAAGGATCCTCAGGAGGATGACGATTTGAAGCTGTGTTCTCATACCATGATGCTTCCTACACGTGGCCAGTTAGAAGGAAGGATGATCGTAACAGCGTATGAGCATGGGCTAGACAATGTCACAGAGGAGGCAGTGACCGCAGTTGTTTATGCTGTGGAGGTGAGACTGGGCTGCGCAGCAGTGGTGTTCTGATTATACTAGTGACAAAAGGTTCTGTGTGCAGTACGGGGTAGCGTCCCTCAGTGGGGAGAGGAAACCTGCTTCTCTAATTGCCCGTTTGCCTGGGGAAGAGTAAGATGAGAATCAAAGGGCTTCCAGATTTGTGGCATCATAGATGTAAAGTCTTGGATTTCTGCCTGCAACCGTTAATTTCGAAGTACGTGCATATGAAGAACTCCAGGCATGCTTAAGTAGCTGTTTTGGAAAATGCTGTTTCTGTCACTTAAAAGCAGGGACAGAACGGGAGCTCCAGTTTAAACAGTTCTATAAAAAATAATCTGTTATAGGTGCAAGTATCTGGCATGGAAGTGAAGTGACAGAATCGGGCAATACCTGCAGGTGAAGTGCCTGCTGTTGCTGGTTTTGGCCATCAGTGGTGCATTGCCTGATGTATCCCAGGAATGATACAGCCATTACTTGGAGCGTTGATGTGTGGATGGTTTTCTGGAGTCAGGATGTGGAGGCCAACCTGAATTCCCCATCTGGGAATGAGGCCAAATTAAGAAGCAGCTGTCTGCCTGGTTTTTTCAGACAGTTGCTTCTCCAGCACTTTCCAGGTAATTGAACAGTCTGAAAAAGAGGAGTGAGTGGCTTTTCACTGTAGTTTTAGGGCCAGTATTTCAGTACAAGTGTTAACGTCTAGTGCCAATTATGAAATCTCTTAACTCTTTATCAAAGGGGTCAGGGGTTGGGAATTTCCTAGCATTTAAGAAACCTCTTTGACATTTGAAGCAGCACATCACATATTACAGTACAGCTTACAGGCTAATACATACAGTACACTTGCACAGTGCTGTGTTCTCTGTATCAGATAGTGGAAACATACTGTAACTTGTCCAGATTTTGGTTCCCTTATGTCTTTAGGTCCTTGTGGTCATAGCAGCACTACTTTTGTCTGGCCAATTGGTGAGGCACTTCTCATAGCTGTGGCTTGGTAGGGCGAATAAATTGGCATGTGTAATAAGATTGTTTTTCATTTCAGAACCATCTTAAGGATATTCTGACATCTGTGATATCCAGGCGGAAAGCCTATCGTCTGAGAGATGGCCATTTCAAGTATGCCTTTGGAAGCAATGTTAATCCTCAGCCATACCTGAAGAACAGTGTTGTTGCTTATAACAATTTAATTGAGTGGTAAGGAGCTCTCAGCACCCTGCTAATTTCAAATGCAATTTGCTAGTTACTCCATGGTTTGGTTTCTCTTCTTACTTAGTAGAAACTGTTAATAACGGTGTTTAGCTTTCACGCACCAAGAAGGTATCATTATGGAGGGCTGTACGGCTAAACAGGGAGGGAGAATATGGGGATTTCTCAGCAGTGGAGTTTAGGACAGTGGTAAGTCTCTCTTCCTTGCCTGTGTTTGTCCATCAATTTATGAAGATGACCCCTGGCCCTCGGAATGTCCTTAGTAATTACTGCTTTTTGGAAGCTGTAGTGAGTGACACAGGAATTTTGCTGCTCTCAGGGAAACTGCCCCTGGGCAGAAGAGCCCTGCCTTTGTGAGGGCACCGCTGTGGTGCCACAGGAATGAAATGTCAGTGAAGACCTGTGGGACACTGCTGTCCTGTCACTTCCTGCATCCAAATGTATTTACAGTTCCTTGGCAGGCCTTTTCAGTTAGCACGGCTTCAAGGTCATCTTGTTTTCCAGAGTCTCGATGTCAAACAGTTTGTGCTGCGCATCTGGCAGCATGTGAGTATGAGAACGCAGTTGTGTTTGTCTACAACAGCTTCTAGCAGTTGACAGGAGGTCGTGGGTGTTTTAAGATTTGATTATAGCACTACAAACACTACAAATGCAATCCGCTCCAAACAACTCTGCCTAACAGCTAATGTCTTTCAATTTAATGTTGTGGGTGCCTTAATTTTTATGCCGGGTAGAAACTATTGGCTGTAAACAACAAGTTGCCCAATCGAGATCAGTTACAAAGCAGGTTTGAAGCATATTGAGGATTGGTTTGCACTGTTCTTATTAAACTGGAATTTTAAAGAGATTTTAATTACAGCTGAAATATCTTATGTACATAAGGGCTAAACCAACTGATACAGAAAAGGAAACCCTGGGGCCAAGCCCCTCCTGTGTGACTTCCAAAGGTGGTGCTGTTTTCTTGACTGGAAGGTTTTGCTGCCTGCTCTGTCTACAGCCCTCCAACCTGTGTGACACCTGCTGGTCAGAGTTTAGCTCCCCAGCCCCCGCCTGATGATGCTGAGCAGCAGGCAGCTCTACTCCTAGCGTGCTCTGGAGACACCTTACCAGCATCCCTCCCGCCAGTGAACATGTATGACCTTTTTGAGGCATTACAGGTAAGCTGTTCGTGTTACCCTGTCGTGTCAGGACAGGCAGCGCTGTCCTGAGTACCAGCTACCAGTCTTGGATTTGGTTTACATGCACAGAGGGGTATTTGATTTCTCCTCCTGCAGTCTATTTCCTTCTTACCCTCTCAAATTTACAATTCTTTGGCTTTGACTTGTTCCCACTATTAAGTAACAGTTAACATACAGTCAGCTCATGGTTTAGTGCCTGTTCTGCTCCCCTTGATCAGAGAGTTGATGAGGAAATCCCTGTCTTTTCTTACAGCTACGTAAGAAGGGTGAACTCTTCCTCTGTAGCAAGACTGCAGTGATTAGATCAGAACTGAGCTAGACTGAGATTTTGACAGCAATGCAGCAAAATGACTTGCCTGGCATGTCCCTTCTTACTCCTCATGTTCCACCCTGGGTACTTAGAAGAATACCTGGTCCTGGCATGCAGGCTGCTGCAGTGGGTTAGCTATCATCACCCAACCCTGGGGAGGTGTCTAAGGTAGGCTGGGTGAATCTTCCTGTGGAGGTGCGTGCCTGTGGTTCCCTCCCTCTCTGGCAGCTCTGGGGACATTCAGACTACTTTGAATGTCTAAAATTAGCTGTGAGAAATTGCCCCACGATCTCCGCTATTGCACACAGATGTTGGGATTTTGTCTCAAGGCTGTGGAGACAGACCATTCTTTGTAAGAGCTGTAATCAAGCATTTGCCTCGTGTTTAGTCAGATAGAATTGTTTGTAAGATTTTGATGACAAATTGTTGTTTGTCATCGCAAGAGCAAAATGATGATTTCCTTATCATGCTACCCCCTGACAAAATGGCGTAACAGGCAGTTTTTCTGTGCTGGCTGGTGTGGCAGTGCTGGCAAGTTGCAGCTCTCATGTGTGACAGCCTGCGTTCCTGCTGTGCAGGGTCGGCTCTCTGATCATCCTATAGTAGTGGGAGGTTCTTACATGGGCAATACGGGGAAATGTGTATGAAAGCATGGAACTTGTTTTCTAACACGTATCTCCAGGTGCACAAAGAAGTTATTCCTGCGCACACTGTCTACGCTCTAAACATTGAGAGAATTGTCATGAAACTTTGGCATCCGAACCACGAGGAGCTACAGCAGGATAAAATCCATCGCCAGCGCCTCGCGGCAAAGGAGGGCCTTCTGCTCTGCTAGAGCTAGGCAGCCATGTCAGGCCTCAGTGCTACAGTGCTGTTCCTTGAATGTGACATTCAGATGCTTCTTACAAACCTGTGTCAGCATTTCAAGGATGATGTAAGTTATGAGTCAACTTTTCCTATGGAAATATGACTGAGTTGCGGTACACTTTCTCTGCTTCCCCAGAGTCATGTGCCATGCAGCGCTTGCAGCAATCCCACTGAATTGGAAAGGAGAAACAAGAGATTTGGTTGCAAAGACTGTTTTTTAGGAACAATAAATGTGAGGGTGGAAAGAGTTGGTTTTAAATAAGGTGTCTTTTTGTTTTCTTTTGTGAGCATGGGGAATCTGCCTCCTCGCTCTACCCTCTCAGGTAGTTTCACTTCTGAGCTCAGTCTCCGGGGGCCTTGTCCAGCTTCTGTTGCAGTTGGTGGGATCCTTTTCCATTCATTTGACTGGAAACAGGGTGGGCTCTTGTGAAGTGAAGATGAGCAATTCTGTAAGCTGATGTTGTTCCTTTTCTGCCAGAGGAACTTCTGATGAGAAACTTTGAGAAAACAAAGCAAAAAGGGAAAGGTCCATTCTAGCCTGTCTTTTGAACTGTTTTGCATCACAAAACACAAAGGTGCGCACTGTCATAGGAATCTCTTGCCACTTACCAAAATACGCAATAAAATCAGGGTTGAGACTAATGTTTTCCTGTGAGCCTAGTCCTGAGTCACCCTTATCTTGTAGTAGTTGTGACCAGATGTTCTAGGAGTTGTTGGACCTGTGACAAGAGGCAACCTCTATGCCTGTCAGTACAGCTAACGATTTAGCCATCCCAGCAGGCAGCTTGACCATCCCTGAGGTGGGACAGCAACCCCTGAATACATATACCAATTCACTGTCTTAGTGTTGCAGACTCCTTGGATTTGCAGCATGAACAAGATGTCTCGTATTACTTTATTGTAAAAAATATGCAGCCTTGTATTACTTCATCGTAAAAATATGCAGCCACACCTCTCCTCATGGGGAGCTGTGCAGATTGCTGTGTGTAAAAGGGAAAATTCCACCTGCTGTCTTTCAGGTACTCTACTGTCTTCCTGAGTCACCTGTGTACTCCTCGGATGCTGAAGGGAACAGGCTTATTATAGCATGAGAATTCTAATTAAATGTCTTGATGACTGTATTGCCTGTTTTTAACTACACCTGTGGAGGTACCTGCTGAAGGATGACTTGACTTATTGTGCCTCAGATAGTGGAATTGAAACAGCTTCCTCTGGGGGAATGTGAAAGGGGGACCTCATGGTTCCCCTCCGTTCTAGTTTTCCTTTGTTTGGGAAGTATTTGGGTAGGAGAACTGGCATCTTTCCCCTCTCCTGTGCAGCTTCGTTCTCTACTGTGCCCCCAG
Organism: Fulmarus glacialis; assembly: GCF_000690835.1. NCBI lineage: Eukaryota > Metazoa > Chordata > Aves > Procellariiformes > Procellariidae > Fulmarus > Fulmarus glacialis. The sequence continues at coordinate 16,202 of NW_009210017.1, forward strand.
GACTGAAGAGGGTGCAGGTCCCTGATGTTTCCTCCCAGTTACCTTTTTTATAACTTCCTTTCTTGACCCTCATGACTGTTCATATTGGACCAGAGTTGTAGCAAGGGGCTGTGCAGCTGTCGCTGTGTTCCTGGCTTTCCTGCATCCCCTCGTGGGATGTGTTCTTGAGTTAGCTATAGCAAGAGGCAGTGCCCTTGCAGATATCGGTGGCCCTCATCATGAGAAGACCATTTTAGGATTATTAAGAAGCTGGGAAGCGCAACAGCAGAGAACTACAGCAGGGCCTGGCAGGATGAGAGCAGTTGTACTTGGTAGGTCATATCTCTTAAGGTATGGCAGTGTGTGGTTAAGAGGGGAGTGGGAGAGAGAAGATGGAAGATTTCTTTTGGTCCCTTTCCCTCAACTGCCATTTTTTTTCCTGTATTAAGCATACATAGCTGCTCAGAGTGAGCCTTAGCTTAAAAGTTGACCCCAGTGGCTTTTACATGATAAGTTTTTAAAAGCAACATTAACCTGAGTAACTGTATGTGGTGAGATCATGAAGTCACCCAAAGTACGGACTCTGGGGTGTGGGAGGGGGATTTCCCAGATAACTGTTATGCTTCTGGTGTAAAATGAAAGCATTAAGTTTGTTTGCTAGAAACTTTGGGGCAGCTCTGAGGATTTCAGATCTGAAGAAAGCACGCAGCATCTGACAGCATCACAAGTGAGTTCTGAAACAAAATACTAAGTATGGCACAAGAAGTGCCTCTCTCTTCTGTTTGCATGTGCTCTGCAGACAGAGCCTCATGTTCTGAAGAGCTGAGTCATCTATTCCACACTGAAAAAAGTGGGTTATTTGGGACACCTGCTAGACAACAAAGGCTTGAATAAGGAAATCCTGTCAGCCCCATTTCACAGATCGGAAAACTGAAAGGCACATATTCTCAATGCACTTTCCCACAAAGCCTGAGGTCTCGTGAGAAGTGATGCTTCATAGACTTCTGGGGTAAGTTAGCTGGAAGGGACGTCTGGAGGCTGCTTTGTCCACCCCCACCTGAAAGGAGGGCTAAGTTCAAAGTTAGACCAGGTTTTCTGTCTCCAGAGATGGGACCAGAGAAGTGGTGGCATTTCCTGTTCCAGTGTGTGACCATGCTGATGGTGAAGGTTTTCCTTGCATCTCATCAGAATTTATGATGTTGTGCCTGTTGCCTTTCAGCTTTTCCTGTGTGTCTCTTTGTGGCTCCCCATCAGAGAGCAGCAGATAACAGTAAGATCTCCCTTTTGCCTTCTCTCCAGGCTGAACAAACCCAGCTCTCAGCTTCTCCTTATACATTGTGTGCTCCAGCCCAAACCATCTTGATAGCCTCCACTGAACTTGCGCTGGTATGTCACTGTCTTTGTGCTGGGGAACCCAAACTGGACCCAGCTCTCCAGATGGTCTCAAAAGTGCTGAGCAGAGATGCAGGATCCCAGCCTCTGCGCCTGTTAAAAGTTGGCCTTTGCACGGGTGCACTACTGGCTGCCAGGTTGCTTATCCACCTACACTTCCAGGTCCTTTCCTGCAATGCTGCTTTCTTGCCTGTTGTCTCCAGCCTGTTCTGCTGCAGGGGGCTACTCCATCCCCGTGGCAGGGCTGTGCATTTGCCATTGAACTTGAGGTTCCTCTCAGCCTATTTTTCCAACCTGTCTGGGTCCCTCTGAATAGCAGCTCTGCCCTTCAGTGTATGAACCACTCCTCCCAATTTGGTGTCATCTGCAGACTTGCTGCCCATATGCTCCATCCTATCATCCAGGTCAGTAGCAAAGATATTAAAGCATAAGAAGCTCCAGTATTGACTCCTAAGTGTTGGTCCCAGTATTGTGTGCCACTAGTAACCAGCAGCCAGCTGGACTCTGAATTGCTGACCACTGCTCTTGGAGACCTGTCCTGAGAGCTGAGAGATGGTACTGATAGGTATTGCTATTAGGCTGGTGGCATGTGGCATGACATATGTCTGTCTTCACTACAACATTGAGCCCTCTAAAATGAATAAGATATTGCTGAATTTCAAAGCAGCAGCTCGAAGTACCACTGAAATTGGTTTGGAAGGGTCTATCTTCTGCCTGAAGATCCACCAAGAACCTGCCAGGTCTATGGCAAGCTGAGCTTGACCAAAACTGTTCCTGACAGATCTTAGCTGAAAAACTTAAAATGGAAGCTTTCAGAGTTATCTTAGGCAACCTGTTGTGTTGTTTAGCAGTCTTCACCACTGAAGGCTTTTTCCACAGTCCTGTGCCTCTTGCTGCAGCTTAGGCCTAGAACTTGTTGTATTCACCCCAGAGTATTGTATGGAAAGACAGAAGGGAAGGAATGAGACGTCATTTGTCACATCCCCAATAGTGAGAATTGCATCCTACATTCTTAATCCAGTAGGAACTGTGCAATATACTGAAAGTTGCCACTTGGGAGCTTCTAGTGCTTCTAGCTTCCATGCCTAGATTTGCAGTGGAAAACCATTAGCCACCACATGAAGAGGGGGTGGAAAAAAGTGCTTGAGAACTTCACCAGGCTCACTTCATGGCCTGAGTTTGGGTGAAGGTGGCCATCTGATCTCAGGATGTGGTCAATGCCCCTGGGAGTGTAGGATGCAGAAAGAAAAATCTCTTATTTTTATTTTTCAGACAGTTCCAGCTGCCAGACCTGGCTTAAGTCTGACCAAGCCTTTCCAGCTGGGTGCCAAGGAGGATCCTAGAGATGTGATTATAGCCCTCCTCAACACCCCTAACTAGCCAATCATCTTTTGCTCACAAGACTGGTGATCGGGAAAGATGTTTCTCATTGCTGGTTCACAGCAGAAACCTGGAGCATAGCACTTGCTATCAAACATGCACTGCACTGTCTTTCTCTTAGCTTAACTGCTCATCTATCCCTTCCCAGCCTTCCAGCTCTTTCTTCTGCAGCTGAGGTGGACTTTTTTGGTTGTTGCCCCAGTTCTTCCTTCCTAGCAGAAAATCCCCCTGTTGTAGAAAGCTGGGATTAGGCTTGATGCAAAGAGTGGCTCCTCTGTTTGAGGGCCAGAAACTGTGTGCCAGCAGTGCCTAAAAATGCAGATTCTGGTTTCTCAATAGAGAAAAACTTAAATTAGTGACTTTGTACCACCTTCCTCCTACTTGACCTCTAGGAAACCTCACTTCTGGCAAAGAGAGGAAAACGAGGAAATGAGACTGCTTGCATTTGTGTCTTTAACTATGAATGCCCAAGAGCCCCAAGCTGGGGTTGCAGAAATGCTCTGCTGTCCAGCCAAGCAAAAACAATACCAAGAAAGGAGACCTCCTTTTGTGCTCCTGGGGTGGAAGGAAGCGTGTGACCTATTGCTGCAGTCTGATGTCGTCAAAGAAGAAAGTCTCCACAGAAGAGGGGAGTGGTAGCTGTTCCCTGTCAGGGACTTGTAGGTGATGATGGCTGTGTCTTGCTGACCTGAAATGATGTGCAGAAGGGTTTGCAGCTGTGCTGTTGCAATAACATGATGCCAGCAAGCTCTCCTCCCAGAGAGAGGCGCAGCTTGTGCTGCTAGAGGAGGGTTTCAGCAGTGTCCCTTCAACAGGCCTTGTAGAAGGAAATAATTTCTCAGAGCCGAAAGGTTTGCTTGTGGCATTGCCTGTCTTCACCAGTGTGGTTACTGATGTGGTCTGGTTAGCAGGAGGAGAGGAAGAATCCACCAGCCTGCCTCGCAGTTACTGCAGAAAAAAAACTTCATGTGTAGCTGTGGCTGTAGCCTGGGGCAGTCTGGGAAGCCAGGCAGTGTCAGGCAAGTGCACCCTTTGTGTCTCTGAGGTCTGCATTCACCAAATGTGGAGGCAAGCACAGACACTGCAGGCTGAAGGGACTGTCATGTGCTTGGCACCCCTTGGGCTTCTTTGTGCAGCAGCAAAGTCAATGAAGTGTGCAAAAGTCAGGGCACAAACACTAGTGTCTGCCTTTCAGGTATACAGAGACCTCAGCCTGCACTGAGATCAGGGCACTTCAGCTGCCTCCAAGACTTTGCATCTTCAGAGGAGTCCTGTTATGTGTCCTGGGCATCCCCATGCAGACACAGCTCCGGGTGGGGTTGTGTAGCAATGACAGGAACACAGTGCAGATTTCTTCTGGGTCAAGCACAGGCTGCTGGCCACCACTGAGCTGCCGCTGTAACCTGCCTCTAGTCCTGAGTTTGATTATGGTCTAAGGTCCTGATTAGATGATTAATTTCTTTTTTTTTTTCCCTAGATCACAAAAGGTGGAGGCAGCATTGAGTTATAACTGGACAGAAAACTTGTATAAGATAATTTTTCACCAAGCAGTGCATCCAAGTGAAGTTTTTTTTGTAGCATTTTTGATTCATTTCTTGCCAGGAAATGAATTTGTGTCTCCAGATAACATCTGGCCAATGAGGATTTTATGACTGCAGACTATCTTCAGTCTGAGGATGCTCGGGTGGAGTATTGGAGGCCTGGACTTGGGCTCTTGTTCTGCCTGAGGGCCATTTAAGTGAGGACAAAAAGTTCCTGCATTTAAGCAGTACAAGCTGCTCCTGGGGCTCCGCTCAGAGCCTTGACCTCCCTGCAATGGGTGCAGTGTGTGGAAGACAACTTGAAACTGCCACTGCAGCGAGTGTTTGTGGCCTCCTTGCCAGCTCAGGTGTGCCCAGCGGAGCCATTCCCATCACACAGCCTGCGAGCAGACCCTTTGCCACGTCTAGCGCTTACCCTTGCCCTGGGGGGCAGTGCTGGATGCCTGGCTGAGAGGGTGCTTGGCAGCTTGCTCTGCTCCATCTGGATCTGGTGCCCAGGTAAGCCCTGGAGGAATCGTCTCTGAAGAAAGCTCCCTCAGAAAGGTGGCAGGCATCAGCTTAGAGACTGCCTTGCTGGGAGTGTGTTGTTGGTTATCACTAAAAAAATATGGTTTCCATCTGAATTTCTGAAACCAGTTTCCCGTTGGTGGATTTTGTTATGTCTTTGTTAAATTTAAAAGCTCCCACAATCAGATATCTGCTTCTGTGCAACGACAGCCGCTTCTGAAACTCCACTTCGATAAGAAGAAAGAGAAGGAGCTGGGGCTGCTTTCGTCTCACAAGAAGGGCTGCTGGCCTTGCCATGGAGCAGACCATAACTTCTTTAAACCCTCAGAAGGTTTTTAGATCTTATTTTGGAGTGCAGAGTCAGTGCTACTGTCCAAGTCCTGGCAGCGGTGCGTGTAGGCAAAGGCCCATTCTCCTTTTCCTTCCTTACTCCTCCCTCCACATGCGCAGCTGGCCAGCTTGCTCTCGCATCCCAGGAGGTGGTTTGGCCCCAGCTGAGCAGACTTCCCTGGCAGTTCTTGAAGTTGTCATCCTGCCACAGGTAATTACAGAAAAGCCTCCTTTAGGTCTTTCCATTTCAGTGTGGGCTGGCCTGCAGCAGTAAAGACACTGCAGGCAACAGTCTCCCAGATGGTTTTATTTATATCTCGGAAGCAGATGCTCCGGACAGAGTTTGGCAGAGCCATCAGTGGGTGCTTGTCTGTGTACTGTGGGAGGTTGGTGCAAAGCCCTTCTGTGAACTGTAGGCTTGATTTTCAGATATTAATAACGTGTTATTAGACTACATGAAATGCTGATGGTAGCGGATACTCTGTGTTGCTCTAGGGAAAGGCAAAGATTTCAGACGTTTTTCCACTGAAACTTTCATTTCTCACTAAAATGCTATTTTCCCACCAGAAAGAAATCAGAAGGCAGCTCAGCCTGCTTTATTTTTGCCTCTGCCCCCAACCTCTCCAAAATATTCACCAGAAGATTGTTCCAAGTTGTCAAATCTGGTTTTTAACTCTATAATAAATAGAGTTAATGAATAACACCATAATAAACGGCATCAGAATAATGCTTATCTGTCAGCTTCCCCTCTGTCCTCATCTACTCTCTACTGTCCTCCTTAAAGATAGGAAAAGGGGCAGCAGGAGCATGACTGTTGGCTTTGCTCTCATGCCCTGGGAGCACTCAGTGGAGGTGCAGCCCTGCTATTTTGCAGATGGCTGATGGCTTGTACCAGAGGGTTGGTGCTGCAGGGGTGTTAGCAGGTTTTTCTCCTTTCTCACCTGTTGGAGAGTCATCTGTATGAATTCCTTCTGCCTGGCAAAATGTCTCAGCTGAACTCCCTGGCTTTCCTTGGAGCCTGTGAGCAAGGGATGCCTGAGAGCTGGGGGCTGGACCTCCATCATAGGCAGCAGACACCACACAGCGTAGTGGCCCTTGTTCTGCCAGAACTGTCCATCAGGAGAGGAGGGAGGCAGAGTGTGTGTCTGTCCCTCAGCCAGGGATGCAGAGCTTGGCTTGGTGTCCCTTCCGGAGCTTCCACAGGCACCCCACAGAGCCCTGGGAGCCAACCTGGGGGTCAGCAGCTGCAGTTCAGAAAACTCCTGATACTGGTGGTGCTGAAAAAGGGAAAAATAAGCCCTTGGGCCAAAGAAATCAAGTATTTACTCTCCTGCCTAAAACCAGCTTGTACACACTAATGCAACAAGTCATAAATCATGTTAGCAGTGAGTCAAACAGCCATATCCT